>NW_027063511.1:0-29204 GCF_032884065.1 Artemia franciscana | reverse complement strand
CTTTCACTGTTCTATCTACTATTGATTCTAGCTGGTCTAGAATCAATAGATTAGAATTCTAGAACCATATGCAAGACTTCACATACGAACTAGTGCTATTCTATTGATTCTATTAGAATCAAACAGAAAGTTTGATTCTAGATTCAAATAGATTTGAATCTATTTATTGAATAGTGAAAAAGTCTTTTCTAAAATGACGTCTTGCATATGACTCATAGAAATAGTAGATAGACTAGCTAGAATCAAACTTTCACTGTTCTATCTATTATTTATTCTAGCTGGTCTAGAATCAATAGATTAGAATTCTAGAACCATATGCAAGACGTCACATGCGAACTAGTGCTATTCTATTGATTCTATTAGAATCAAACAGAAAGTTTGATTCTAGATTCAAATAGATTTGAATCTATTTATTGAATAGTGAAAAAGTCTTTTCTAAAATGACGTCTTGCATATGACTCATAGAAATAGTAGATAGACTAGCTAGAATCAATAGATTAGAATTCTAGAAACATATGCAAGACGTCACATACGAACTAGTGCTATTCTATTGATTCTATTAGAATCAAACAGAAAGTTTGATTCTAGATTCAAATAGATTTGAATCTATTTATTGAATAGTGAAAAAGTATTTTCTAAAATGACGTCTTGCATATGACTCATAGAAATAGTAGATAGACTAGCAAGAATCAAACTTTCACTGTTCTACCTACTATTGATTCTAGCTGGTCTACAATCAATAGATTAGAATTCTAGAACCATATGCAAGTTGTCACATACGAACTAGTGCTATTCTATTGATTCTATTAGAATCAAACAGAAAGTTTGATTCTAGATTCAAAAAGATTTGAATCTATTTATTGAATAGTGAAAAAGTCTTTTCTAAAATGACGTCTTGCATATGACTCATAGAAATAGTAGATAGACTAGCTAGAATTAAACTTTCACTGTTCTATCTACTATTGATTCTAGCTGGTCTAGAATCAATAGATTAGAATTCTAGAACCATATGCAAGACGTCACATACGAACTAGTGCTATTCTATTGATTCTATTAGAATCAAACAGAAAGTTTGATTCTAGATTCAAATAGATAAGAATCTATTTATTGAATAGTGAAAAAGTCTTTTCTAAAATGACGTCTTGCATATGACTCATAGAAATAGTAGATAGACTAGCTAGAATCAATAGATTAGAATTCTAGAACCATATGCAAGACGTCACATACGAACTAGTGCTATTCCATTGATTCTATTAGAATCAAACAGAAAGTTTGATTCTAGATTCAAATAGATTTGAATCTATTTATTGAATAGTGAAAAAGTCTTTTCTAAAATGACGTCTTGCATACGACTCATAGAAATAGTAGATAGACTAGCTAGAATCAAACTTTCACTGTTCTATCTACTATTTATTCTAGCTGGTCTAGAATCAATAGATTAGAATTCTAGAACCATATGCAAGACGTCACATACGAACTAGTGCTATTCTATTGATTCTATTAGAATCAAACAGAAAGTTTGATTCTAGATTCAAATAGATTTGAATCTATTTATTGAATAGTGAAAAAGTCTTTTCTAAAATGACGTCTTGCATATGACTCATAGAAATAGTAGATAGACTAGCTAGAATCAATAGATTAGAATTCTAGAAACATATGCAAGACGTCACATACGAACTAGTGCTATTCTATTGATTCTATTAGAATCAAACAGAAAGTTTGATTCTAGATTCAAATAGATTTGAATCTATTTATTGAATAGTGAAAAAGTATTTTCTAAAATGACGTCTTGCATATGACTCATAGAAATAGTAGATAGACTAGCTAGAATCAAACTTTCACTGTTCTACCTACTATTGATTCTAGCTGGTCTACAATCAATAGATTAGAATTCTAGAACCATATGCAAGACGTCACATACGAACTAGTGCTATTCTATTGATTCTATTAGAATCAAACAGAAAGTTTGATTCTAGATTCAAAAAGATTTGAATCTATTTATTGAATAGTGAAAAAGTCTTTTCTAAAATGACGTCTTGCATATGACTCATAGAAATAGTAGATAGACTAGCTAGAATTAAACTTTCACTGTTCTATCTACTATTGATTCTAGCTGGTCTAGAATCAATAGATTAGAATTCTAGAACCATATGCAAGACGTCACATACGAACTAGTGCTATTCTATTGATTCTATTAGAATCAAACAGAAAGTTTGATTCTAGATTCAAATAGATAAGAATCTATTTATTGAATAGTGAAAAAGTCTTTTTTAAAATGACGTCTTGCATATGACTCATAGAAATAGTAGATAGACTAGCTAGAATCAAACTTTCACTGTTCTATCTACTATTGATTCTAGCTGGTCTAGAATCAATAGATTAGAATTCTAGAACCATATGCAAGACGTCACATACGAACTAGTGCTATTCTATTGATTCTATTAGAATCAAACAGAAAGTTTGATTCTAGATTCAAATATATTTGAATCTATTTATTGAATAGTGAAAGGGTCTTTTCTAAGATGACGTCTTGCATATGACTAATAGAAATAGTAGATAGACTAGCTAGAATCAATAGATTAGAATTGTAGAACCATATGCAAGACGTCACATACGAACTAGTGCTATTCTATTGATTCTATTAGAATCAAACAGAAAGTTTGATTCTAGATTCAAATAGATTTGAATCTATTTATTGAATAGTGAAAAAGTCTTTTCTAAAATGACGTCTTGCATATGACTCATAGAAATAGTAGATAGACTAGCTAGAATCAAACTTTCACTGTTCTATCTACTATTGATTCTAGCTGGTCTAGAATCAATAGATTAGAATTCTAGAACCATATGCAAGACGTCACATACGAACTAGTGCTATTCTATTGATTCTATTAGAATCAAACAGAAATTTTGATTCTAGATTCAAATAGATTTGAATCTATTTATTGAATAGTGAAAAAGTCTTTTCTAAAATGACGTCTTGCATATGACTCATAGAAATAGTAGATAGACTAGCTAGAATCAAACTTTCACTGTTCTATCTACTATTGATTCTAGCTGGTCTAGAATCAATAGATTAGAATTCTAGAACCATATGCAAGACGTCACATACGAACTAGTGCTATTCTATTGATTCTATTAGAATCAAACAGAAAGTTTGATTCTAGATTCAAATAGATTTGAATCTATTTATTGAATAGTGAAAAAGTCTTTTCTAAAATGACGTCTTGCATATGACTCATAGAAATAGTAGATAGACTAGCTAGAATCATTAGATTAGAATTCTAGAACCATATGCAAGACGTCACATACGAACTAGTGCTATTCTATTGATTCTATTAGAATCAAAAAGAAAGTTTGATTCTAGATTCAAATAGATTTGAATCTATTTATTGAATAGTGAAAAAGTCTTTTCTAAAATGACGTCTTGCATATGACTCATAGAAATAGTAGATAGACTAGCTAGAATCAAACTTTCACTGTTCTATCTACTATTGATTCTAGCTGGTCTAAAATCAATAGATTAGAATTCTAGAACCATATGCAAGACTTCACATACGAACTAGTGCTATTCTATTGATTCTATTAGAATCAAACAGAAAGTTTGATTCTAGATTCCAATAGATTTGAATCTATTTATTGAATAGTGAAAAAGTCTTTTCTAAAATGACGTCTTGCATATGACTCATAGAAATAGTAGATAGACTAGCTAGAATCAATAGATTAGAATTCTAGAAACATATGCAAGACGTCACATACGAACTAGTGCTATTCTATTGATTCTATTAGAATCAAACAGAAAGTTTGATTCTAGATTCAAATAGATTTGAATCTATTTATTGAATAGTGAAAGAGTCTTTTCTAAAATGAAGTCTTGCATATGACTCATAGAAATAGTAGATAGACTAGCTAGAATCAAACTTTCACTGTTCTATCTACTATTGATTCTAGCTGGTCTACAATCAATAGATTAGAATTCTAGAACCATATGCAAGACGTCACATACGAACTAGTGCAATTCTATTGATTCTATTAGAATCAAACAGAAAGTTTGATTCTAGATTCAAATAGATTTGAATCTATTTATTGAATAGTGAAAAAGTCTTTTCTAAAATGACGTCTTGCATATGACTCATAGAAATAGTAGATAGACTAGCTAGAATCAATAGATTAGAATTCTAGAACCATATTCAAGACGTCACATACGAACTAGTGCTATTCTATTGATTCTATTAGAATCAAACAGAAAGTTTGATTCTAGATTCAAATAGATTTGAATCTATTTATTGAATAGTGAAAAAGTCTTTTCTAAAATGACGTCTTGCATATGACTCATAGAAATAGTAGATAGACTAGCTAGAATCAAACTTTCACTGTTCTATCTACTATTTATTCTAGCTGGTCTAGAATCAATAGATTAGAATTCTAGAACCATATGCAAGACGTCACATATGAACTAGTGCTATTCTATTGATTCTATTAGAATCAAACAGAAAGTTTGATTCTAGATTCAAATAGATTTGAATCTATTTATTGAATAGTGAAAAAGTCTTTTCTAAAATGACGTCTTGCATATGACTCATAGAAATAGTAGATAGACTAGCTAGAATCAATAGATTAGAATTCTAGAAACATATGCAAGACGTCACATACGAACTAGTGCTATTCTATTGAATCTATTAGAATCAAACAGAAAGTTTGATTCTAGATTCAAATAGATTTGAATCTATTTATTGAATAGTGAAAAAGTCTTTTCTAAAATGACGTCTTGCATATGACTCATAGAAATAGTAGATAGACTAGCTAGAATCAAACTTTCACTGTTCTATCTACTATTGATTCTAGCTGGTCTAGAATCAATAGATTAGAATTCTAGAACCATATGCAAGACGTCACATACGAACTAGTGCTATTCTATTGATTCTATTAGAATCAAACAGAAAGTTTGATTCTAGATTCAAATAGATTTGAATCTATTTATTGAATGGTGAAAAAGTCTTTTGTAAAATGACGTCTTGCATATGACTCATAGAAATAGTAGATAGACTAGCTAGAATCAATAGATTAGAATTCTAGAACCATATGCAAGACGTCACATACGAACTAGTTCTATTCTATTGATTTTATTAGAATCAAACAGAAAGTTTGATTCTGGATTCAAAAAGATTTGAATCTATTTATTGAATAGTGAAAAAGTCTTTTCTAAAATGACGTCTTGCATATGACTCATAGAAATAGTAGATAGACTAGCTAGAATTAAACTTTCACTGTTCTATCTACTATAGATTCTAGCTGGTCTAGAATCAATAGATTAGAATTCTAGAACCATATGCAAGACGTCACATACGAACTAGTGCTATTCTATTGATTCTATTAGAATCAAACAGAAAGTTTGATTCTAGATTCAAAAAGATTTGAATCTATTTATTGAATAGTGAAAAAGTCTTTTCTAAAATGACGTCTTGCATATGACTCATAGAAATAGTAGATAGACTAGCTAGAATTAAACTTTCACTGTTCTATCTACTATTGATTCTAGCTGGTCTAGAATCAATAGATTAGAATTCTAGAACCATATGCAAGACGTCACATACGAACTAGTGCTATTCTATTGATTCTATTAGAATCAAACAGAAAGTTTGATTCTAGATTCAAATAGATAAGAATCTATTTATTGAATAGTGAAAAAGTCTTTTCTAAAATGACGTCTTGCATATGACTCATAGAAATAGTAGATAGACTAGCTAGAATCAAACTTTCACTGTTCTATCTACTATTGATTCTAGCTGGTCTAGAATCAATAGATTAGAATTCTAGAACCATATGCAAGACGTCACATACGAACTAGTGCTATTCTATTGATTCTATTAGAATCAAACAGAAAGTTTGATTCTAGATTCAAATAGATTTGAATCTATTTATTGAATAGTGAAAAAGTCTTTTCTAAAATAACGTCTTGCATATGACTCATAGAAATAGTAGATAGACTAGCTAGAATCAATAGATTAGAATTCTAGAACCATATGCAAGACATCACATACGAACTAGTGCTATTCTATTGATTCTATTAGAATCAAACAGAAAGTTTGATTCTAGATTCAAATAGATTTGAATCTATTTATTGAATAGTGAAAAAGTCTTCTAAAATGACGTCTTGCATATGACTCATAGAAATAGTAGATAGACTAGCTAGAATCAAACTTTCACTGTTCTATCTACTATTGATTCTAGCTGGTCTAGAATCAATAGATTAGAATTCTAGAACCATATGCAAGACGTCACATACGAACTAGTGCTATTCTATTGATTCTATTAGAATCAAACAGAAAGTTTGATTCTAGATTCAAATAGATTTGAATCTATTTATTGAATAGTGAAAAAGTCTTTTCTAAAATGACGTCTTGCATATGACTAATAGAAATAGTAGATAGACTAGCTAGAATCAATAGATTAGAATTCTAGAACCATATGCAAGACGTCACATACGAACTAGTGCTATTCTATTGATTCTATTAGAATCAAACAGAAAGTTGATTCTAGATTCAAATAGATTTGAATCTATTTATTGAATAGTGAAAAAGTCTTTTCTAAAATGACGTCTTGCATATGACTCATAGAAATAGTAGATAGACTAGCTAGAATCAAACTTTCACTGTTCTATCTACTATTGATTCTAGCTGGTCTAGAATCAATAGATTAGAATTCTAGAACCATATGCAAGACGTCACATACGAACTAGTGCTATTCTATTGATTCTATTAGAATCAAACAGAAATTTTGATTCTAGATTCAAATAAATTTGAATCTATTTATTGAATAGTGAAAAAGTCTTTTCTAAAATGACGTCTTGCATATGACTCATAGAAATAGTAGATAGACTAGCTAGAATCAAACTTTCACTGTTCTATCTACTATTGATTCTAGCTGGTCTAGAATCAATAGATTAGAATTCTAGAACCATATGCAAGACGTCACATACGAACTAGTGCTATTCTATTGATTCTATTAGAATCAAACAGAAAGTTTGATTCTAGATTCAAATAGATTTGAATCTATTTATTGAATAGTGAAAAAGTCTTTTCTAAAATGACGTCTTGCATATGACTCATAGAAATAGTAGATAGACTAGCTAGAATCAATAGATTAGAATTCTAGAACCATATGCAAGACGTCACATACGAACTAGTGCTATTCTATTGATTCTATTAGAATCAAACAGAAAGTTTGATTCCAGATTCAAATAGATTTGAATCTATTTATTGAATAGTGAAAAAGTCTTTTCTAAAATGACGTCTTGCATATGACTCATAGAAATAGTAGATAGACTAGCTAGAATCAAACTTTCACTGTTCTATCTACTATTGATTCTAGCTGGTCTAGAATCAATAGATTAGAATTCTAGAACCATATGCAAGACTTCACATACGAACTAGTGCTATTCTATTGATTCTATTAGAATCAAACAGAAAGTTTGATTCTAGATTCAAATAGATTTGAATCTATTTATTGAATAGTGAAAAAGTCTTTTCTAAAATGACGTCTTGCATATGACTCATAGAAATAGTAGATAGACTAGCTAGAATCAATAGATCAGAATTCTAGAACCATATGCAAGACGTCACATACGAACTAGTGCTATTCCATTGATTCTATTAGAATCAAACAGAAAGTTTGATTCTAGATTCAAATAGATTTGAATCTATTTATTGAATAGTGAAAAAGTCTTTTCTAAAATGACTTCTTGCATACGACTCATAGAAATAGTAGATAGACTAGCTAGAATCAAACTTTCACTGTTCTATCTACTATTTATTCTAGCTGGTCTAGAATCAATAGATTAGAATTCTAGAACCATATGCAAGACGTCACATACGAACTAGTGCTATTCTATTGATTCTATTAGAATCAAACAGAAAGTTTGATTCTAGATTCAAATAGATTTGAATCTATTTATTGAATAGTGAAAAAGTCTTTTCTAAAATGACGTCTTGGATATGACTCATAGAAATAGTAGATAGACTAGCTAGAATCAATAGATTAGAATTCTAGAAACATATGCAAGACGTCACATACGAACTAGTGCTATTCTATTGATTCTATTAGAATCAAACAGAAAGTTTGATTCTAGATTCAAATAGATTTGAATCTATTTATTGAATAGTGAAAAAGTATTTTCTAAAATGACGTCTTGCATATGACTCATAGAAATAGTAGATAGACTAGCTAGAATCAAACTTTCACTGTTCTATCTACTATTGATTCTAGCTGGTCTACAATCAATAGATTAGAATTCTAGAACCATATGCAAGACGTCACATACGAACTAGTGCTATTCTATTGATTCTATTAGAATCAAACAGAAATTTTGATTCTAGATTCAAATAGATTTGAATCTATTTATTGAATAGTGAAAAAGTCTTTTCTAAAATGACGTCTTGCATATGACTCATAGAAATAGTAGATAGACTAGCTAGAATCAATAGATTAGAATTCTAGAACCATATTCAAGACGTCACATACGAACTAGTGCTATTCTATTGATTCTATTAGAATCAAACAGAAAGTTTGATTCTAGATTCAAATAGATTTGAATCTATTTATTGAATAGTGAAAAAGTCTTTTCTAAAATGACGTCTTGCATATGACTCATAGAAATAGTAGATAGACTAGCTAGAATCAATAGATTAGAATTCTAGAAACATATGCAAGACGTCACATACGAACTAGTGCTATTCTATTGATTCTATTAGAATCAAACAGAAAGTTTGATTCTAGATTCAAATAGATTTGAATCTATTTATTGAATAGTGAAAAAGTATTTTCTAAAATGACGTCTTGCATATGACTCATAGAAATAGTAGATAGACTAGCTAGAATCAAACTTTCACTGTTCTATCTACTATTGATTCTAGCTGGTCTACAATCAATAGATTAGAATTCTAGAACCATATGCAAGACGTCACATACGAACTAGTGCTATTCTATTGATTCTATTAGAATCAAACAGAAATTTTGATTCTAGATTCAAATAGATTTGAATCTATTTATTGAATAGTGAAAAAGTCTTTTCTAAAATGACGTCTTGCATATGACTCATAGAAATAGTAGATAGACTAGCTAGAATCAATAGATTAGAATTCTAGAACCATATGCAAGACGTCACATACGAACTAGTGCTATTCTATTGATTCTATTAGAATCAAACAGAAAGTTTGATTCTAGATTCAAATAGATTTGAATCTATTTATTGAATAGTGAAAAAGTCTTTTCTAAAATGACGTCTTGCATATGACTCATAGAAATAGTAGATAGACTAGCTAGAATCAATAGATTAGAATTCTAGAAACATATGCAAGACGTCACATACGAACTAGTGCTATTCTATTGATTCTATTAGAATCAAACAGAAAGTTTGATTCTAGATTCAAATAGATTTGAATCTATTTATTGAATAGTGAAAAAGTCTTTTCTAAAATGACGTCTTGCATATGACTCATAGAAATAGTAGATAGACTAGCTAGAATCAAACTTTCACTGTTCTATATACTATTGATTCTAGCTGGTCTAGAATCAATAGATTAGAATTCTAGAACCATATGCAAGACGTCACATACGAACTAGTGCTATTCTATTGATTCTATTAGAATCAAACAGAAAGTTTGATTCTGGATTCAAAAAGATTTGAATCTATTTATTGAATAGTGAAAAAGTCTTTTCTAAAATGACGTCTTGCATATGACTCATAGAAATAGTAGATAGACTAGCTAGAATTAAACTTTCACTGTTCTATCTACTATTGATTCTAGCTGGTCTAGAATCAATAGATTAGAATTCTAGAACCATATGCAAGACGTCACATACGAACTAGTGCTATTCTATTGATTCTATTAGAATCAAACAGAAAGTTTGATTCTAGATTCAAATAGATTAGAATCTATTTATTGAATAGTGAAAAAGTCTTTTCTAAAATGACGTCTTGCATATGACTCATAGAAATAGTAGATAGACTAGCTAGAATCAAACTTTCACTGTTCTACCTACTATTGATTCTAGCTGGTCTAGAATCAATAGATTAGAATTCTAGAACCATATGCAAGACGTCACATACGAACTAGTGCTATTCTATTGATTCTATTAGAATCAAACAGAAAGTTTGATTCTAGATTCAAAAAGATTTGAATCTATTTATTGAATAGTGAAAAAGTCTTTTCTAAAATGACGTCTTGCATATGACTCATAGAAATAGTAGATAGACTAGCTAGAATTAAACTTTCACTGTTCTATCTACTATTGATTCTAGCTGGTCTAGAATCAATAGATTAGAATTCTAGAACCATATGCAAGACGTCACATACGAACTAGTGCTATTCTATTGATTCTATTAGAATCAAACAGAAAGTTTGATTCTAGATTCAAATAGATTTGAATCTATTTATTGAATAGTGAAAAAGTCTTTTCTAAAATAACGTCTTGCATATGACTCATAGAAATAGTAGATAGACTAGCTAGAATCAATAGATTAGAATTCTAGAACCATATGCAAGACATCACATACGAACTAGTGCTATTCTATTGATTCTATTAGAATCAAACAGAAAGTTTGATTCTAGATTCAAATAGATTTGAATCTATTTATTGAATAGTGAAAAAGTCTTCTAAAATGACGTCTTGCATATGACTCATAGAAATAGTAGATAGACTAGCTAGAATCAAACTTTCACTGTTCTATCTACTATTGATTCTAGCTGGTCTAGAATCAATAGATTAGAATTCTAGAACCATATGCAAGACGTCAAATACGAACTAGTGCTATTCTATTGATTCTATTAGAATCAAACAGAAGGTTTGATTCTAGATTCAAATAGATTTGAATCTATTTATTGAATAGTGAAAAAGTCTTTTCTAAAATGACGTCTTGCATATGACTCATAGAAATAGTAGATAGACTAGCTAGAATCAATAGATTAGAATTCTAGAAACATATGCAAGACATCACATACGAACTAGTGCTATTCTATTGATTCTATTAGAATCAAACAGAAAGTTTGATTCTAGATTCAAATAGATTTGAATCTATTTATTGAATAATGAAAAAGTCTTCTAAAATGACGTCTTGCATATGACTCATAGAAATAGTAGATAGACTAGCTAGAATCAAACTTTCACTGTTCTATTTACTATTGATTCTAGCTGGTCTAGAATCAATAGATTAGAATTCTAGAACCATATGCAAGACGTCAAATACGAACTAGTGCTATTCTATTGATTCTATTAGAATCAAACAGAAGGTTTGATTCTAGATTCAAATAGATTTGAATCTATTTATTGAATAGTGAAAAAGTCTTTTCTAAAATGACGTCTTGCATATGACTCATAGAAATAGTAGATAGACTAGCTAGAATCAATAGATTAGAATTCTAGAAACATATGCAAGACGTCACATACGAACTAGTGCTATTCTATTGATTCTATTAGAATCAAACAGAAAGTTTGATTCTAGATTCAAATAGATTTGAATCTATTTATTGAATAGTGAAAAAGTATTTTCTAAAATGACGTCTTGCATATGACTCATAGAAATAGTAGATAGACTAGCTAGAATCAAACTTTCACTGTTCTATCTACTATTGATTCTAGCTAGTCTACAATCAATAGATTAGAATTCTAGAACCATATGCAAGACGTCACATACGAACTAGTGCTATTCTATTGATTCTATTAGAATCAAACAGAAATTTTGATTCTAGATTCAAATAGATTTGAATCTATTTATTGAATAGTGAAAAAGTCTTTTCTAAAATGACGTCTTGCATATGACTCATAGAAATAGTAGATAGACTAGCTAGAATCAATAGATTAGAATTCTAGAACCATATGCAAGACGTCACATACGAACTAGTGCTATTCTATTGATTCTATTAGAATCAAACAGAAAGTTTGATTCTAGATTCAAATAGATTTGAATCTATTTATTGAATAGTGAAAAAGTCTTTTCTAAAATGACGTCTTGCATATGACTCATAGAAATAGTAGATAGACTAGCTAGAATCAATAGATTAGAATTCTAGAAACATATGCAAGACGTCACATACGAACTAGTGCTATTCTATTGATTCTATTAGAATCAAATAGAAAGTTTGATTCTAGATTCAAATAGATTTGAATCTATTTATTGAATAGTGAAAAAGTCTTTTCTAAAATGACGTCTTGCATATGACTCATAGAAATAGTAGATAGACTAGCTAGAATCAAACTTTCACTGTTCTATATACTATTGATTCTAGCTGGTCTAGAATCAATAGATTAGAATTCTAGAACCATATGCAAGACGTCACATACGAACTAGTGCTATTCTATTGATTCTATTAGAATCAAACAGAAAGTTTGATTCTGGATTCAAAAAGATTTGAATCTATTTATTGAATAGTGAAAAAGTCTTTTCTAAAATGACGTCTTGCATATGACTCATAGAAATAGTAGATAGACTAGCTAGAATTAAACTTTCACTGTTCTATCTACTATTGATTCTAGCTGGTCTAGAATCAATAGATTAGAATTCTAGAACCATATGCAAGACGTCACATACGAACTAGTGCTATTCTATTGATTCTATTAGAATCAAACAGAAGTTTGATTCTAGATTCAAATAGATAAGAATCTATTTATTGAATATTGAAAAAGTCTTTTCTAAAATGACGTCTTGCATTTGACTCATAGAAATAGTAGATAGACTAGCTAGAATCAAACTTTCACTGTTCTACCTACTATTGATTCTAGCTGGTCTAGAATCAATAGATTAGAATTCTAGAACCATATGCAAGACGTCACATACGAACTAGTGCTATTCTATTGATTCTATTAGAATCAAACAGAAAGTTTGATTCTAGATTCAAAAAGATTTGAATCTATTTATTGAATAGTGAAAAAGTCTTTTCTAAAATGACGTCTTGCATATGACTCATAGAAATAGTAGATAGACTAGCTAGAATTAAACTTTCACTGTTCTATCTACTATTGATTCTAGCTGGTCTAGAATCAATAGATTAGAATTCTAGAACCATATGCAAGACGTCACATACGAACTAGTGCTATTCTATTGATTCTATTAGAATCAAACAGAAAGTTTGATTCTAGATTCAAATAGATTTGAATCTATTTATTGAATAGTGAAAAAGTCTTTTCTAAAATAACGTCTTGCATATGACTCATAGAAATAGTAGATAGACTAGCTAGAATCAATAGATTAGAATTCTAGAACCATATGCAAGACATCACATACGAACTAGTGCTATTCTATTGATTCTATTAGAATCAAACAGAAAGTTTGATTCTAGATTCAAATAGATTTGAATCTATTTATTGAATAGTGAAAAAGTCTTCTAAAATGACGTCTTGCATATGACTCATAGAAATAGTAGATAGACTAGCTAGAATCAAACTTTCACTGTTCTATCTACTATTGATTCTAGCTGGTCTAGAATCAATAGATTAGAATTCTAGAACCATATGCAAGACGTCAAATACGAACTAGTGCTATTCTATTGATTCTATTAGAATCAAACAGAAGGTTTGATTCTAGATTCAAATAGATTTGAATCTATTTATTGAATAGTGAAAAAGTCTTTTCTAAAATGACGTCTTGCATATGACTCATAGAAATAGTAGATAGACTAGCTAGAATCAATAGATTAGAATTCTAGAACCATATGCAAGACATCACATACGAACTAGTGCTATTCTATTGATTCTATTAGAATCAAACAGAAAGTTTGATTCTAGATTCAAATAGATTTGAATCTATTTATTGAATAGTGAAAAAGTCTTTTCTAAAATGACGTCTTGCATATGACTCATAGAAATAGTAGATAGACTAGCTAGAATCAAACTTTCACTGTTCTATCTACTATTGATTCTAGCTGGTATAGAATCAATAGATTAGAATTCTAGAACCATATGCAAGACGTCACATACGAACTAGTGCTATTCTATTGATTCTATTAGAATCAAAACAGAAAGTTTGATTCTAGATTCAAATAGATTTGAATCTATTTATTGAATAGTGAAAAAGTCTTTTCTAAAATGACGTCTTGCATATGACTCATAGAAATAGTAGATAGACTAGCTAGAATCAATAGATTAGAATTCTAGAACCATATGCAAGACGTCACATACGAACTAGTGCTATTCTATTGATTCTATTAGAATCAAACAGAAAGTTTGATTCTAGATTCAAATAGATTTGAATCTATTTATTGAATAGTGAAAAAGTCTTTTCTAAAATGACGTCTTGCATATGACTCATAGAAATAGTAGATAGACTTGCTAGAATCAAACTTTCACTGTTCTATCTACTATTGATTCTGGCTGGTCTAGAATCAATAGATTAGAATTCTAGAACCATATGCAGGACGTCACATACGAACTAGTGTTATTCTATTGATTCTTGTGTGTGTAAATCTCTTGTGTGTGTAAATCTCTTGTGTGTGTAAATCTCTTGTGTGTGTAAATCTCTTGTGTGTGTAAATCTCTTGTGTGTGTAAATCTCTTGTGTGTGTAAATCTCTTGTGTGTGTAAATCTCTTGTGTGTGTAAATCTCTTGTGTGTGTAAATCTCTTGTGTGTGTAAATCTCTTGTGTGTGTAAATCTCTTGTGTGTGTAAATCTCTTGTGTGTGTAAATCTCTTGTGTGTGTAAATCTCTTGTGTGTGTAAATCTCTTGTGTGTGTAAATCTCTTGTGTGTGTAAATCTCTTGTGTGTAAATCTCTTGTGTGTGTAAATCTCTTGTGTGTGTAAATCTCTTGTGTGTGTAAATCTCTTGTGTGTGTAAATCTCTTGTGTGTGTAAATCTCTTGTGTGTGTAAATCTCTTGTGTGTGTAAATCTCTTGTGTGTGTAAATCTCTTGTGTGTGTAAATCTCTTGTGTGTGTAAATCTTGTGTGTGTAAATCTCTTGTGTGTGTAAATCTCTTGTGTGTGTAAATCTCTTGTGTGTGTAAATCTCTTGTGTGTGTAAATCTCTTGTGTGTGTAAATCTCTTGTGTGTGTAAATCTCTTGTGTGTGTAAATCTCTTGTGTGTGTAAATCTCTTGTGTGTGTAAATCTCTTGTGTGTGTAAATCTCTTGTGTGTGTAAATCTCTTGTGTGTGTAAATCTCTTGTGTGTGTAAATCTCTTGTGTGTGTAAATCTCTTGTGTGTGTAAATCTCTTGTGTGTGTAAATCTCTTGTGTGTGTAAATCTCTTGTGTGTGTAAATCTCTTGTGTGTGTAAATCTCTTGTGTGTGTAAATCTCTTGTGTGTGTAAATCTCTTGTGTGTGTAAATCTCTTGTGTGTGTAAATCTCTTGTGTGTGTAAATCTCTTGTGTGTGTAAATCTCTTGTGTGTGTAAATCTCTTGTGTGTGTAAATCTCTTGTGTGTGTAAATCTCTTGTGTGTGTAAATCTCTTGTGTGTGTAAATCTCTTGTGTGTGTAAATCTCTTGTGTGTGTAAATCTCTTGTGTGTGTAAATCTCTTGTGTGTGTAAATCTCTTGTGTGTGTAAATCTCTTGTGTGTGTAAATCTCTTGTGTGTGTAAATCTCTTGTGTGTGTAAATCTCTTGTGTGTGTAAATCTCTTGTGTGTGTAAATCTCTTGTGTGTGTAAATCTCTTGTGTGTGTAAATCTCTTGTGTGTGTAAATCTCTTGTGTGTGTAAATCTCTTGTGTGTGTAAATCTCTTGTGTGTGTAAATCTCTTGTGTGTGTAAATCTCTTGTGTGTGTAAATCTCTTGTGTGTGTAAATCTCTTGTGTGTGTAAATCTCTTGTGTGTGTAAATCTCTTGTGTGTGTAAATCTCTTGTGTGTGTAAATCTCTTGTGTGTGTAAATCTCTTGTGTGTGTAAATCTCTTGTGTGTGTAAATCTCTTGTGTGTGTAAATCTCTTGTGTGTGTAAATCTCTTGTGTGTGTAAATCTCTTGTGTGTGTAAATCTCTTGTGTGTGTAAATCTCTTGTGTGTGTAAATCTCTTGTGTGTGTAAATCTCTTGTGTGTGTAAATCTCTTGTGTGTGTAAATCTCTTGTGTGTGTAAATCTCTTGTGTGTGTAAATCTCTTGTGTGTGTAAATCTCTTGTGTGTGTAAATCTCTTGTGTGTGTAAATCTCTTGTGTGTAAATCTCTTGTGTGTGTAAATCTCTTGTGTGTGTAAATCTCTTGTGTGTGTAAATCTCTTGTGTGTGTAAATCTCTTGTGTGTGTAAATCTCTTGTGTGTGTAAATCTCTTGTGTGTGTAAATCTCTTGTGTGTGTAAATCTCTTGTGTGTGTAAATCTCTTGTGTGTGTAAATCTCTTGTGTGTGTAAATCTCTTGTGTGTGTAAATCTCTTGTGTGTGTAAATCTCTTGTGTGTGTAAATCTCTTGTGTGTGTAAATCTCTTGTGTGTGTAAATCTCTTGTGTGTGTAAATCTCTTGTGTGTGTAAATCTCTTGTGTGTGTAAATCTCTTGTGTGTGTAAATCTCTTGTGTGTGTAAATCTCTTGTGTGTGTAAATCTCTTGTGTGTGTAAATCTCTTGTGTTGTGTAAATCTCTTGTGTGTGTAAATCTCTTGTGTGTGTAAATCTCTTGTGTGTGTAAATCTCTTGTGTGTGTAAATCTCTTGTGTGTGTAAATCTCTTGTGTGTGTAAATCTCTTGTGTGTAAATCTCTTGTGTGTGTAAATCTCTTGTGTGTGTAAATCTCTGTGTGTGTAATCTCTTGTGTGTGTAAATCTCTTGTGTGTGTAAATCTCTTGTGTGTGTAAATCTCTTGTGTGTGTAAATCTTGTGTGTGTAAATCTCTTGTGTGTGTAAATCTCTTGTGTGTGTCAATCTCTTGTGTGTGTCAATCTCTTGTGTGTGTAAATCTTGTGTGTGTAAATCTCTTGTGTGTGTAAATCTCTTGTGTGTGTAAATCTCTTGTGTGTGTAAATCTCTTGTGTGTGTAAATCTCTTGTGTGTGTAAATCTCTTGTGTGTGTAAATCTCTTTGTGTGTAAATCTCTTGTGTGTGTCAATCTCTTGTGTGTGTAAATCTCTTGTGTGTGTAAATCTCTTGTGTGTGTAAATCTCTTGTGTGTGTAAATCTCTTGTGTGTGTAAATCTCTTGTGTGTGTAAATCTCTTGTGTGTGTAAATCTCTTGTGTGTGTAAATCTCTTGTGTGTGTAAATCTCTTGTGTGTGTAAATCTCTTGTGTGTGTAATCTCTTGTGTGTGTAAATCTCTTGTGTGTGTAAATCTCTTGTGTGTGTAAATCTCTTGTGTGTGTAAATCTCTTGTGTGTGTAAATCTCTTGTGTGTGTAAATCTCTTGTGTGTGTAAATCTCTTGTGTGTGTAAATCTCTTGTGTGTGTAAATCTCTTGTGTGTGTAAATCTCTTGTGTGTGTAAATCTCTTGTGTGTGTAAATCTCTTGTGTGTGTAAATCTCTTGTGTGTGTAAATCTCTTGTGTGTGTAAATCTCTTGTGTGTGTAAATCTCTTGTGTGTGTAAATCTCTTGTGTGTGTCAATCTCTTGTGTGTGTAAATCTCTTGTGTGTAAATCTCTTGTGTGTGTAAATCTCTTGTGTGTAATCTCTTGTGTGTGTAAATCTCTTGTGTGTGTAAATCTCTTGTGTGTGTAAATCTCTTGTGTGTGTAAATCTCTTGTGTGTGTAAATCTCTTGTGTGTGTAAATCTCTTGTGTGTGTAAATCTCTTGTGTGTGTAAATCTCTTGTGTGTGTAAATCTCTTGTGTGTGTAAATCTCTTGTGTGTGTAAATCTCTTGTGTGTGTAAATCTCTTGTGTGTGTAAATCTCTTGTGTGTGTAAATCTCTTGTGTGTGTAAATCTCTTGTGTGTGTAAATCTCTTGTGTGTGTAAATCTCTTGTGTGTGTAAATCTCTTGTGTGTGTAAATCTCTTGTGTGTGTAAATCTCTTGTGTGTGTAAATCTCTTGTGTGTGTAAATCTCTTGTGTGTGTAAATCTCTTGTGTGTGTAAATCTCTTGTGTGTGTAAATCTCTTGTGTGTGTAAATCTCTTGTGTGTGTAAATCTCTTGTGTGTGTAAATCTCTTGTGTGTGTAAATCTCTTGTGTGTGTAAATCTCTTGTGTGTGTAAATCTCTTGTGTGTGTAAATCTCTTGTGTGTGTAAATCTCTTGTGTGTGTAAATCTCTTGTGTGTGTAAATCTCTTGTGTGTGTAAATCTCTTGTGTGTGTAAATCTCTTGTGTGTGTAAATCTCTTGTGTGTGTAAATCTCTTGTGTGTGTAAATCTCTTGTGTGTGTAAATCTCTTGTGTGTGTAAATCTCTTGTGTGTGTAAATCTCTTGTGTGTGTAAATCTCTGTGTGTAGTTGTAAATCTCTTGTGTGTGTAAATCTCTTGTGTGTGTAAATCTCTTGTGTGTGTAAATCTCTTGTGTGTGTAAATCTCTTGTGTGTGTAAATCTCTTGTGTGTGTAAATCTCTTGTGTGTGTAAATCTCTTGTGTGTGTAAATCTCTTGTGTGTGTAAATCTCTTGTGTGTGTAAATCTCTTGTGTGTGTAAATCTCTTGTGTGTGTAAATCTCTTGTGTGTGTAAATCTCTTGTGTGTGTAAATCTCTTGTGTGTGTAAATCTCTTGTGTGTGTAAATCTCTTGTGTGTGTAATCTCTTTGTGTGTGTAAATCTCTTGTGTGTGTAAATCTCTTGTGTGTGTAAATCTCTTGTGTGTGTAAATCTCTTGTGTGTGTAAATCTCTTGTGTGTGTAAATCTCTTGTGTGTGTAAATCTCTTGTGTGTGTAAATCTCTTGTGTGTGTAAATCTCTTGTGTGTGTAAATCTCTTGTGTGTGTAAATCTCTTGTGTGTGTAAATCTCTTGTGTGTGTAAATCTCTTGTGTGTGTAAATCTCTTGTGTGTGTAAATCTCTGTGTGTGTAAATCTCTTGTGTGTGTAAATCTCTTGTGTGTGTAAATCTCTTGTGTGTGTAAATCTCTTGTGTGTGTAAATCTCTTGTGTGTGTAAATCTCTTGTGTGTGTAAATCTCTTGTGTGTGTAAATCTCTTGTGTGTGTAAATCTCTGTGTGTGTAAATCTCTTGTGTGTGTAAATCTCTTGTGTGTGTAAATCTCTTGTGTGTGTAAATCTTTGTGTGTGTAAATCTCTTGTGTGTGTAAATCTCTTGTGTGTGTCAATCTCTTGTGTGTGTAAATCTCTTGTGTGTGTAAATCTCTGTGTGTGTAAATCTCTTGTGTGTGTAAATCTCTTGTGTGTGTAAATCTCTTGTGTGTGTAAATCTCTTGTGTGTGTAAATCTCTTGTGTTGTGTAAATCTCTTGTGTGTGTAAATCTCTTGTGTGTGTAAATCTCTTGTGTGTGTAAATCTCTTGTGTGTGTAAATCTCTTGTGTGTGTAAATCTCTTGTGTGTGTAAATCTCTTGTGTGTGTAAATCTCTTGTGTGTGTAAATCTCTTGTGTGTGTAAATCTCTTGTGTGTGTAAATCTCTTGTGTGTGTAAATCTCTTGTGTGTGTAAATCTCTTGTGTGTGTAAATCTCTTGTGTGTGTAAATCTCTTGTGTGTGTAAATCTCTTGTGTGTGTAAATCTCTTGTGTGTGTAAATCTCTTGTGTTAAATCTCTTGTGTGTGTAAATCTCTTGTGTGTGTAAATCTCTTGTGTGTGTAAATCTCTTGTGTGTGTAAATCTCTTGTGTGTGTAAATCTCTTGTGTGTAATCTCGTGTGTGTAAATCTCTTGTGTGTAATCTCTTGTGTGTAAATCTCTTGTGTGTGTAAATCTCTTGTGTGTGTAAATCTCTTGTGTGTAAATCTCTTGTGTGTGTAAATCTCTTGTGTAATCTTGTGTAAATCTCTTGTGTGTGTAAATCTCTTGTGTGTGTAAATCTCTTGTGTGTGTAAATCTCTTGTGTGTGTAAATCTCTTGTGTGTGTAAATCTCTTGTGTGTGTAAATCTCTTGTGTGTGTAAATCTCTTGTGTGTGTAAATCTCTTGTGTGTGTAAATCTCTTGTGTGTGTAAATCTCTTGTGTGTAAATCTCTTGTGTGTGTAAATCTCTTGTGTGTGTAAATCTCTTGTGTGTGTAAATCTCTTGTGTGTGTAAATCTCTTGTGTGTGTAAATCTCTTGTGTGTGTAAATTCTCTTGTTGTGTGTAAATCTCTTGTGTGTGTAAATCTCTGTGTGTGTAAATCTCTTGTGTGTGTAATCTCTTGTGTGTGTAAATCTCTTGTGTGTGTAAATCTCTTGTGTGTGTAAATCTCTTGTGTGTGTAAATCTCTTGTGTGTGTAAATCTCTTGTGTGTGTAAATCTCTTGTGTGTGTAAATCTCTTGTGTGTGTAAATCTCTTGTGTGTGTAAATCTCTTGTGTGTGTAAATCTCTTGTGTGTGTAAATCTCTTGTGTGTGTAAATCTCTTGTGTGTGTAAATCTCTTGTGTGTTGTGTAAATCTCTTGTGTGTGTCAATCTCTTGTGTGTGTCAATCTCTTGTGTGTGTCAATCTCTTGTGTGTGTAAATCTCTTGTGTGTAAATCTCTTGTGTGTGTAATCTCTTGTGTGTGTAAATCTCTTGTGTGTGTAAATCTCTTGTGTGTGTAAATCTCTTGTGTGTGTAAATCTCTTGTGTGTGTAAATCTCTTGTGTGTGTCAATCTCTTGTGTGTGTCAATCTCTTGTGTGTGTCAATCTCTTGTGTGTGTAAATCTCTTGTGTGTGTCAATCTCTTGTGTGTGTAAATCTCTTGTGTGTGTAAATCTCTTGTGTGTGTAAATCTCTTGTGTGTGTAAATCTCTTGTGTGTGTAAATCTCTTGTGTGTGTAAATCTCTTGTGTGTAAATCTCTGTGTGTAAATCTCTTGTGTGTGTAAATCTCTTGTGTGTGTAAATCTCTTGTGTGTGTAAATCTCTTGTGTGTGTAAATCTCTTGTGTGTGTAAATCTCTTGTGTTGTGTAAATCTCTTGTGTGTGTAAATCTCTTGTGTGTGTAAATCTCTTGTGTGTGTAAATCTCTTGTGTGTGTAAATCTCTTGTGTGTGTAAATCTCTTGTGTGTGTAAATCTTGTGGTAAATCTCTTGTGTGTGTAATCTCTTGTGTGTGTAAATCTCTTGTGTGTGTAAATCTCTTGTGTGTGTAAATCTCTTGTGTGTGTAAATCTCTTGTGTGTGTAAATCTCTTGTGTGTGTAAATCTCTTGTGTGTGTAAATCTCTTGTGTGTGTAAATCTCTTGTGTGTGTAAATCTCTTGTGTGTGTAAATCTCTTGTGTGTGTAAATCTCTTGTGTGTGTAAATCTTGTGTGTGTAAATCTCTGTGTGTGTAAATCTCTTGTGTGTGTAAATCTCTTGTGTGTGTAAATCTCTTGTGTGTAAATCTCTTGTGTGTGTAAATCTCTTGTGTGTAAATCTCTTGTGTGTGTAAATCTCTTGTGTGTGTAAATCTCTTGTGTGTGTAAATCTCTTGTGTGTGTAAATCTCTTGTGTGTGTAAATCTCTTGTGTGTAAATCTTGTGTGTAAATCTCTTGTGTGTGTAAATCTCTTGTGTGTAAATCTCTTGTGTGTGTAAATCTCTGTGTGTGTAATCTCTTGTGTGTGTAAATCTCTTGTGTGTGTAAATCTCTTGTGTGTGTAAATCTCTTGTGTGTGTAAATCTCTTGTGTGTGTAAATCTCTTGTGTGTGTAAATCTCTTGTGTGTGTAAATCTCTTGTGTGTGTAAATCTCTTGTGTGTGTAAATCTTGTGTGAATCTTTGTGTGTGTAAATCTCTTGTGTGTGTAAATATCTTATGTGTGTAAATCTCTTGTGTGTGTAAATCTCTTGTGTGTGTAAATCTCTTGTGTGTGTAAATCTCTTGTGTGTGTAAATCTCTTGTGTGTGTAAATCTCTTGTGTGTGTAAATCTCTTGTGTGTGTAAATCTCTTGTGTGTGTAAATCTCTTGTGTGTGTAAATCTCTTGTGTGTGTAAATCTCTTGTGTGTAATCTCTTGTGTGTAAATCTATTTGAATATCGGCCACCTAGAGGCCTAGAGGAAAATGTTCAGAATCAAAGTTTTATAAAATTTTATTTCTATGAGTTTATTAAACTTTCTTGTATTCTAATTGATTTTAAAAACTTACTATTGATTCTAGACCAGCTAGAATCAATAGTAGATAGACTAGCTAGAATCAATAAACTTTTAATAGATTCAGCAGTGAAAGTTTGATTCTAGCTAGTCTATCTACTATTTCTATGAGTCATATGCAAGAATATAATATCGGTAGAAATAGACAATAATATCGGCCACTGCGCGTCTTTTCTAAAATGACGTCTTGCATATGACTCCGTTTAATAAATGACTTTTAAAGTCATTAGAAAAAAAAATAAAATTTTTTCAGCTATGAATCTAGTAAGCAAGAGTCATATGCAAGACGTCATTTAGAAAAGACGCGCAGTGGCCGATATTATTGTCTATTTAATAGACAATAATATCTTATACAATAAAATCAATTAGAATACAAGAAAGTTTGATTCTAGCTAGTCTATCTATTTCTTATCAATTTCTACTATTTCTGTTCGCGGATTTGCTTACTAGGTCAGAGATCTACTCATCTAGATCTCTAGATGAGATCTAGTCTATCTACTATTTCTATGAGTCATATGCAAGACGTCATTTTAGAAAAGACGCGCAGTGGCCGATATTATTGTCTATTTCTACGATATTATTGTCTTGCATATGACTCATAGAAAAGTAGATAGACTAGCTAGAATCAAACTTTCACTGCTGAATCTATTAAAAGTTTTATTGAAGTTTTATTAAACGGGCGGTGTTCGGGGATTTGCTTACTAGGTCAGAGTTATGGACTTGCATATGAGAATATGCGTATGACTCATAGAAATAGAATCAAACTTTCACTGCTGAATCTATTAAAAGTTTTATTGATTCTTGCTAGTCTATCTACTATTGACTCTAGCTGGTCTAGAATCAATAGATTAGAATTCTAGAACCATATGCAAGACGTCACATACGAACTAGTGCTATTCTATTGATTCTATTAGAATCAAACAGAAAGTTTGATTCTAGATTCAAATAGATTTGAATCTATTTATTGAATAGTGAAAAGTCTTTTCTAAAATGACGTCTTGCATATGACTCATAGAAATAGTAGATAGACTAGCTAGAATCAAAATATTTTGCACAAGGACTTGCATATGAGAATATGCGTATGACTCATAGAAATAGAATCAAACTTTCACTGCTGAATCTATTAAAAGTTTTATTGATTCTAGCTAGTCTATCTACTATTGATTCTAGCTGGTCTAGAATCAATAGTAAGTTTTTAAAATCAATTAGAATACAAGAAAGTTTGATTCTAGCTAGTCTATCTACTATTTCTATGAGTCATATGCAAGACGTCATTTAGAAAAGACGCGCAGTGGCCGATATTATTGTCTATTTAATAGACAATAATATCTTGTATATCGGAATAGTAGATAGTTTGATTCTAGCTAGTCTATCCACTATTTCTATGAGTTTTATTTGTCTATTCTAGCTAGTCTATCTACTAATTCTATGAGTCATATGCAAGACGTCATTTTAGAAAAGACGCGCAGTGGCCGATATTATTGTCTATTTCTATTTCTACTCCGTTTAATAAATCTATCTACTCTTGTATGCAAGACCTTTCATTTCATTAATAACATAAATAGTAGATAGACTAGCTAGAATAGACAAATAAAACTCATAGAAATAGTAGATAGACTAGCTAGAATCAAAATATTTTGCACAAGGACTTGCATATGACTCATAGAAATAGTAGATAGAATAGCTAGAATCAAACTTTCACTGCTGAATCTATTAAAGTTTTAATAGATTCAAAACTTTTAATTCTTAAAGATTCAAAACTTTTAATAGATTCAGCAGTGAAAGTTTGATAAGTTTCTAAGAATACTTAGAGTAGATAGATAGAATAGAATAGATAGAGATAATAAGTTTTCTATGAGTCATATGCAAGACGTCATTTTAGAATCTATTAAAACTTTTAATAGATTCAGCAGTGAAAGTTTGATTCTAGCTAGTCTATCTACTATTTCTATGAGTCATATGCAAGACGTCATTTTAGAAATCTATTGAATCTAGAATCAAACTTTCACTGCTGAATCTATAAAATCTATTTGAATATCGGCCACCTAGAGGCCTAGAGGAAAATGTCAGAATCAAAGTTTTATAAAATTTTATTTCTATGAGTTTTATTAAACTTTCTTGTATTCCAATTGATTTTAAAAACTTACTATTGATTCTAGACCAGCTAGAATCAATAGTGGATAGACTAGCTAGAATCAATAAAACTTTTAATAGATTCAGCAGTGAAAGTTTGATTCTAGCTAGTCTATCTACTATTTCTATGAGTCATATGCCAGAATATAATATCGGTAGAAATAGACAATAATATCGGCCACTGCGCGTCTTTTCTAAATGACGTCTTGCATATGACTCCGTTTAATAAATGACTTTTAAAGTCATTAGAAAAAAAATAAAATTTTTTCAGCTATGAATCTAGTAAGCAAGAGTCATATGCAAGACGTCATTTTAGAAAAGACGCGCAGTGGCCGATATTATTGTCTATTTAATAGACAATAATATCTTATACAATAAAATCAATTAGAATACAAGAAAGTTTGATTCTAGCTAGTCTATCTACTATTTCTTATCAATTTCTACTATTTCTGTTCGTGGATTTGCTTACTAGGTCAGAGATCTACTCATCTAGATCTCTAGATGAGATCTAGTCTATCTACTATTTCTATGAGTCATATGCAAGACATCATTTTAGAAAAGACGCGCAGTGGCCGATATTATTGTCTATTTCTACGATATTATTGTCTTGCATATGACTCATAGAAATAGTAGATAGACTAGCTAGAATCAAACTTTCACTGCTGAATCTATTAAAAGTTTTAATAGATTCAAAACTTTTAATTCTTAAAGATTCAAAACTTTTAATAGATTCAGCAGTGAAAGTTTGATAAGTTTCTAAGAATACATAGAAATAGTAGATAGACTAGCTAGAATCAATAGATTAGAATTCTAGAACCATATGCAAGACGTCACATACGAACTAGTGCTATTCTATTGATTCTATTAGAATCAAACAGAAAGTTTGATTCTAGATTCAAATAGATTTGAATCTATTTATTGAATAGTGAAAAAGTCTTTTCTAAAATGACGTCTTGCATATGACTCATAGAAATAGTAGATAGACTAGCTAGAATCAAACTTTCACTGTTCTATCTACTATTGATTCTAGCTGGTCTAGAATCAATAGATTAGAATTCTAGAACCATATGCAAGACGTCACATACGAACTAGTGCTATTCTATTGATTCTATTAGAATCAAACAGAAAGTTTGATTCTAGATTCAAATAGATTTGAATCTATTTATTGAATAGTGAAAAAGTCTTTTCTAAAATGACGTCTTGCATATGACTCATAGAAATAGTAGATAGACTAGCTAGAATCAATAGATTAGAATTCTAGAACCATATGCAAGACGTCACATACGAACTAGTGCTATTCTATTGATTCTATTAGAATCAAACAGAAAGTTTGATTCTAGATTCAAATGGATTTGAATCTATTTATTGAATAGTGAAAAAGTCTTTTCTAAAATGACGTCTTGCATATGACTCATAGAAATAGTAGATAGACTAGCTAGAATCAAACTTTCACTGTTCTATCTACTATTGATTCTAGCTGGTCTAGAATCAATAGATTAGAATTCTAGAACCATATGCAAGACGTCACATACGAACTAGTGCTATTCTATTGATTCTATTAGAATCAAACAGAAAGTTTGATTCTAGATTCAAATAGATTTGAATCTATTTATTTAATAGTGAAAAAGTCTTTTCTAAAATGACGTCTTGCATATGACTCAGAAATAGTAGAGAGACTAGCTAGAATCAATAGATTAGAATTCTAGAACCATATGCAAGACGTCACATACGAACTAGTGCTATTCTATTGATTCTATTAGAATCAAACAGAAAGTTTGATTCTAGATTCAAATAGATTTGAATCTATTTATTGAATAGTGAAAAAGTCTTTTCTAAAATGACGTCTTGCATATGACTCATAGAAATAGTAGATAGACTAGCTAGAATCAAACTTTCACTGTTCTATCTACTATTGATTCTAGCTGGTCTAGAATCAATAGATTAGAATTCTAGAACCATATGCAAGACGTCACATACGAACTAGTGCTATTCTATTGATTCTATTAGAATCAAACAGAAAGTTTGATTCTAGATTCAAATAGATTTGAATCTATTTATTGAATAGTGAAAAAGTCTTTTCTAAAATGACGTCTTGCATATGACTCATAGAAATAGTAGATAGACTAGCTAGAATCAATAGATTAGAATTCTAGAACCATATGCAAGACGTCACATACGAACTAGCGCTATCTATTGATTCTATTAGAATCAAACAGAAAGTTTGATTCTAGATTCAAATAGATTTGAATCTATTAATTGAATAGTGAAAAAGTCTTTTCTAAAATGACGTCTTGCATATGACTCATAGAAATAGTAGATAGACTAGCTAGAATCAAACTTTCACTGTTCTATCTACTATTGATTCTAGCTGGTCTAGAATCAATAGATTAGAATTCTAGAACCATAGCAAGACGTCACATACGAACTAGTGCTATTCTATTGATTCTATTAGAATCAAACAGAAAGTTTGATTCTAGATTCAAATAGATTTGAATCTATTTATTGAATAGTGAAAAAGTCTTTTCTAAAATGACGTCTTGCATATGACTCATAGAAATAGTAGATAGACTAGCTAGAATCAATAGATTAGAATCTAGAACCATATGCAAGACGTCACATACGAACTAGTGCTATTCTATTGATTCTATTAGAATCAAACAGAAAGTTTGATTCTAGATTCAAATAGATTTGAATCTATTTATTGAATAGTGAAAAAGTCTTTTCTAAAATGACGTCTTGCATATGACTCATAGAAATAGTAGATAGACTAGCTAGAATCAATAGATTAGAATTCTAGAACCATATGCAAGACGTCACATACGAACTAGTGCTATCTATTGATTCTATTAGAATCAAACAGAAAGTTTGATTCTAGATTCAAATAGATTTGATCTATTAATTGAATAGTGAAAAAGTCTTTTCTAAAATGACGTCTTGCAGTATGACTCATAGAAATAGTAGATAGACTAGCTAGAATCAAACTTTCACTGTTCTATCTACTATTGATTCTAGCTGATCTAGAATCAATAGATTAGAATTCTAGAACCATATGCAAGACGTCACATACGAACTAGTGCTATTCTATTGATTCTATTAGAATCAAACAGAAAGTTTGATTCTAGATTCAAATAGATTTGAATCTATTTATTGAATAGTGAAAAAGTCTTTTCTAAAATGACGTCTTGCATATGACTCATAGAAATAGTAGATAGACTAGCTAGAATCAATAGATTAGAATTCTAGAACCATATGCAAGACGTCACATACGAACTAGTGCTATTCTATTGATTCTATTAGAATCAAACAGAAAGTTTGATTCTAGATTCAAATAGATTTGAATCTATTCTATTGAATAGTGCTATTCTATTGATTCTATTAGAATCAAACAGAAGTTTGAGTCTAGATTCAAATAGATTTGAATCTATTTATTGAATAGTGAAAAGTCTTTTCTAAAATGACGTCTTGCATATGACTCATAGAAATAGTAGATAGACTAGCTAGAATCAATAGATTAGAATTCTAGAACCATATGCAAGACGTCACATACGAACTAGTGCTATTCTATTGATTCTATTAGAATCAAACAGAAAGTTTGATTCTAGATTCAAATAGATTTGAATCTATTTATTGAATAGTGAAAAAGTCTTTTCTAAAATGACGTCTTGCATATGACTCATAGAAATAGTAGATAGACTAGCTAGAATCAAACTTTCACTGTTCTATCTACTATTGATTCTAGCTGGTCTAGAATCAATAGATTAGAATTCTAGAACCATATGCAAGACGTCACATACGAACTAGTGCTATTCTATTGATTCTATTAGAATCAAACAGAAAGTTTGATTCTAGATTCAAATAGATTTGAATCTATTTATTGAATAGTGAAGGAGTCTTTTCTAAAATGACACCTTGCATATGACTCATAGAAATAGTAGATAGACTAGCTAGAATCAAAAGATTAGAATTCTAGAACCATATGCAAGACGTCACATACGAACTAGTGCTATTCTATTGATTCTATTAGAATCAAACAGAAAGTTTGATTCTAGATTCAAATAGATTTGAATCTATTTATTGAATAGTGAAAAAGTCTTTTCTAAATGACGTCTTGCATATGACTCATAGAAATAGTAGATAGACTAGCTAGAATCAAACTTTCACTGTTCTATCTACTATTGATTCTAGCTGGTCTAGAATCAATAGATTAGAATTCTAGAACCATATGCAAGACGTCACATACGAACTAGTGCTATTCTATTGATTCTATTAGAATCAAACAGAAAGTTTGATTCTAGATTCAAATAGATTTGAATCTATTTATTGAATAGTGAAAAAGTCTTTTCGAAAATGACGTCTTGCATATGACTCATAGAAATAGTAGATAGACTAGCTAGAATCAATAGATTAGAATTCTAGAACCATATGCAAGACGTCACATACGAACTAGTGCTATTCTATTGATTCTTTTAGAATCAAACAGAAAGTTTGATTCTAGATTCAAATAGATTTGAATCTATTTATTGAATAGTGAAAAAGTCTTTTCTAAAATGACGTCTTGCATATGACTCATAGAAATAGTAGATAGACTAGCTAGAATCAAACTTTCACTGTTCTATCTACTATTGATTCTAGCTGGTCTAGAATCAATAGATTAGGATTCTAGAACCATATGCAAGACGTCACATACGAATTAGTGCTATTCTATTGATTCTATTAGAATCAAACAGAAAGTTTGATTCTAGATTCAAATAGATTTGAATCTATTATTGAATAGTGAAAAAGTCTTTCTAAAATGACGTCTTGCATATGACTCATAGAAATAGTAGATAGACTAGCTAGAATCAATAGATTAGAATTCTAGAACCATATGCAAGACGTCACATACGAACTAGTGCTATTCTATTGATTCTATTAGAATCAAACAGAAAGTTTGATTCTAGATTCAAATAGATTTGAATCTATTTATTGAATAGTGAAAA
>NW_027063510.1:0-34229 GCF_032884065.1 Artemia franciscana | reverse complement strand
TTATGATTGCAAATGGTAAAGAATGCGATTAAAGGCTCTTTTCCTATTTCAAAAGTTTTAGTTTTCGAGGGTAATAGCTTTTCTGTGGAAAAAATGAAGATATTAGACAATTTTATGATTGCAAATGGTAAAGAATGTGATTAAAGGCTCTTTTCCTATTTCAAAAGTTTTAGTTTTCGAGGGTAATAGCTACGTATGTTGAAAAAATGAAGATATTAGACTATATGATTGCAAATGGTAAAGAATGTGATTAAAGTCTCTTTTCCTATTTCAAAAGTTTTAGTTTTCGAGGGTAATAGCTACGTATGTTGAAAAAATGAAGATATTAGACTTTTTTATGATTGCAAATGGTAAAGAATGCGATTAAAGGCTCTTTTCCTATTTCAAAAGTTTTAGTTTTCGAGGGTAATAGCTTTGTCTGTGGAAAAAATGAAGATATTAGACTATTTTATGATTGCACATGGTAAAGAATGTGATTAAAGGCTCTTTTCCTATTTCAAAAGTTTTAGTTTTCGAGGGTAATAGCTACGTATGTTGAAAAAATGAAGATATTAGACTATTTTATGATTGCACATGGTAAAGAATGTGATTAAAGGCTCTTTTCCTATTTCAAAAGTTTTAATTTTTGAGGGTAATAGCTACGTATGTTGACAAAAATGAAGATATTAGACTATGTTATGATTGCAAATGGTAAAGAATGTGATTAAAGGCTCTTTTCCTATGTCAAAAGTTTTAGTTTTCGAGGGTAATAGCTACGTATGTTGAAAAAATGATGATATTAGACTATTTTATGATTGCAAATGGCAAAGAATATGATTAAAGGCTCTTTTCCTAATTCAAAAGTTTTAGTTTTCGAGGGTAAGAGCTTTGTCTGTGGAAAAAATGAAGATATTAGACAATTTTATGATTGCAAATGGTAAAGAATGTGATTAAAGGCTCTTTTCCTATTTCAAAAGTTTTAGTTTTCGAGGGTAATAGCTACGTATGTTGAAAAAATGAAGATATTAGACTATTTTATGATTGCAAATGGTAAAAAATGTGATTAAAGGCTCCTTTCCTATTTCAGAAGTTTTAGTTTTCGAGGGCAATAGCTACGTCTGTTAAAAAAATGAAGATATTAGACTATTTTATGATTGCAAATGGTAAAGAATGTGATTAAAGGCTCTTTTCCTATTTCAAAAGTTTTAGTTTTCGAGGGTAATAGCTTTGTCTGTGGAAAAAATGAAGATATTAGACAATTTTATGATTGCAAATGGTAAAGAATGTGATTAAAGGCTCTTTTCATATTTCAAAAGTTTTAGTTTTCGAGGGTAATAGCTACGTATGTTGAAAAAAATGAAGATATTAGACTATTTTATGATTGCAAATGGTAAAGAATGTGATTAAAGGCTCTTTTCCTATTTCAAAAGTTTTAGTTTTCGAGGGTAATAGCTTTCTCTGTGGAAAAAATGAAGATATTAGACAATTTTATGATTTCAAATGGTAAAGAATGTGATTAAAGGCTCTTTTCATATTTCAAAAGTTTTAGTTTTCGAGGGTAATAGCTACGTATGTTGAAAAAATGAAGATATTAGACTATTTTATGATTGCAAATGGTAAAGAATATGATTAAAGGCTCTTTTCCTATTTCAAAAGTTTTAGTTTTCGAGGTTAAGAGCTTTGTCTGTGGAAAAAATGAAGATATTAGACAATTTTATGATTGCAAATGGTAAAGAATGTGATTAAAGGCTCTTTTCCTATTTCAAAAGTTTTAGTTTTCGAGGGTAATAGCTACGTATGTTGAAAAAATGAAGATATTAGACTATTTTATGATTGCAAATGGTAAAGAATGTGATTAAAGGCTCTTTTCCTATTTCAAAAGTTTTAGTTTTCGAGGGTAATAGCTACGTCTGTTGAAAAAATGAAGATATTAGACTATTTTATGATTGCAAATGGTAAAGAATCTGATTAAAGGCTCTTTTCCTATGTCAAAAGTTTTATTTTTCGAGGGTAATAGCTACGTATGTTGAAAAAATGAAGATATTAGGCTATTTTATGATTGCAAATGGTAAAGAATGTGACTAAAGGCTCTTTTCCTATGTCAAAAGTTTTAGTTTTCGAGGGTAATAGCTACGTATGTTGAAAAAATGAAGATATTAGACTATTTTATGATTGCAAATGGTAAAGAATGTGATTAAAGGCTCTTTTCCTATTTCAAAAGTTTTAGTTTTGAGGGTAATAGCTTTGTCTGTGGAAAAAATGAAGATATTAGACAATTTTATGATTGCAAATGGTAAAGAATGTGATTAAAGGCTCTTTTCATATTTCAAAAGTTTTAGTTTTCGAGGGTAATAGCTACGTATGTTGAAAAAATGAAGATATTAGACTATTTTATGATTTCAAATGGTAAAGAATGTGATTAAAGGCTCTTTTCCTATTTCAAAAGCTTTAGTTTTCGAGAGTAATAGCTACGTATATTGAAAAAATGAAGATATTAGACTATTTTATGATTGCACATGGTAAAGAATGTGATTAAAGGCTCTTTTCCTATTTCAAAAGTTTTAGTTTTCGAGGGTAATAGCTACGTATGTTGAAAAAATGAAGATATTAGACTATTTTATGATTGCACATGGTAAAGAATGTGATTAAAGGCTCTTTTCCTATTTCAAAAGTTTTAATTTTCGAGGGTAATAGCTACGTATGTTGAAAAAATGAAGATATTAGACTATGTTATGATTGCAAATGGTAAAGAATGTGATTAAAGGCTCTTTTCCTATGTCAAAAGTTTTAGTTTTCGAGGGTAATAGCTACGTATGTTGAAAAAATGAAGATATTAGACTATTTTATGATTGCAAATGGTAAAGAATATAATTAAAGGCTCTTTTCCTATTTCAAAAGTTTTAGTTTTCGAGGGTAAAAGCTTTGTCTGTGGAAAAAATGAAGATATTAGACAATTTTATGATTGCAAATGGTAAAGAATGTGATTAAAGGCTCTTTTCCTATTTCAAAAGTTTTAGTTTTCGAGGGTAATAGCTACGTATGTTGAAAAAATGAAGATATTAGACTATTTTATGATTGCAAATGATAAAGAATATGATTAAAGGCTCTTTTCCTATTTCAAAAGTTTTAGTTTTCGAGGGTAAGAGCTTTGTCTGTGGAAAAAATGAAGATATTAGACAATTTTATGATTGCAAATGGTAAAGAATGTGATTAAAGGCTCTTTTCCTATTTCAAAAGTTTTAGTTTTCGAGGGTAATAGCTACGTCTGTTGAAAAAATGAATATATTAGACTATTTTATGATTGCAAATGGTAAAGAATGTGATTAAAGGCTCTTTTCCTATGTCAAAAGTTTTAGTTTTCGAGAGTAATAGCTAAATATGTTGAAAAAATGAAGATATTAGACTATTTTATGATTGCAAATGGTAAAGAATGTGATTAAAGGCTCTTTTCCTAAGTCACAAGTTTTAGTTTTCGAGGGTAATAGCTAATTATGTTGAAAAAATGAAGATATTAGACTATTTTATGATTGCAAATGGTAAAGAATGTGATTAAAGGCTCTTTTCCTATGTCAAAAGTTTTAGTTTTCGAGGGTAATAGCTACGTATGTTGAAAAAATGAAGATATTAGACTATTTTATGATTGCAAATGGTAAAGAATGTGATTAAAGGCTCTTTTCCTATGTCAAAAGTTTTAGTTTTCGAGGGTAATAGCTACGTATGTTGAAAAAATGAAGATATTAGACTATTTTATGATTTCAAATGGTAAAGAATGTGATTAAAGGCTCTTTTCCTATTTCAAAAGTTTTAGTTTTCGAGAGTAATAGCTACGTATGTTGAAAAAATGAAGATATTAGACTATTTTATGATTGCACATGGTAAAGAATGTGATTAAAGGCTCTTTTCCTATTTCAAAAGTTTTAGTTTTCGAGGGTAATAGCTACGTATGTTGAAAAAATGAAGATATTAGACTATTTTATGATTGCACATGGTAAAGAATGTGATTAAAGGCTCTTTTCCTATTTCAAAAGTTTTAATTTTTGAGGGTAATAGCTACGTATGATGAAAAAATGAAGATATTAGACTATGTTATGATTGCAAATGGTAAAGAATGTGATTAAAGGCTCTTTTCCTATGTCAAAAGTTTTAGTTTTCGAGGGTAATAGCTACGTATGTTGAAAAAATGAAGATATTAGACTATTTTATGATTGCAAATGGTAAAGAATATAATTAAAGGCTCTTTTCCTATTTCAAAAGTTTTAGTTTTCGAGGGTAAAAGCTTTGTCTGTGGAAAAAATGAAGATATTAGACAATTTTATGATTGCAAATGGTAAAGAATGTGATTAAAGGCTCTTTTCCTATTTCAAAAGTTTTAGTTTTCGAGGGTAATAGCTACGTATGTTGAAAAAATGAAGATATTAGACTATTTTATGATTGCAAATGATAAAGAATATGATTAAAGGCTCTTTTCCTATTTCAAAAGTTTTAGTTTTCGAGGGTAAGAGCTTTGTCTTTGGAAAAAATGAAGATATTAGACAATTTTATGATTGCAAATGGTAAAGAATGTGATTAAAGGCTCTTTTCCTATTTCAAAAGTTTTAGTTTTCGAGGGTAATAGCTACGTCTGTTGAAAAAATGAATATATTAGACTATTTTATGATTGCAAATGGTAAAGAATGTGATTAAAGGCTCTTTTCCTATGTCAAAAGTTTTAGTTTTCGAGAGTAATAGCTAAATATGTTGAAAAAATGAAGATATTAGACTATTTTATGATTGCAAATGGTAAAGAATGTGATTAAAGGCTCTTTTCCTAAGTCACAAGTTTTAGTTTTCGAGGGTAATAGCTAATTATGTTGAAAAAATGAAGATATTAGACTATTTTATGATTGCAAATGGTAAAGAATGTGATTAAAGGCTCTTTTCCTATGTCAAAAGTTTTAGTTTTCGAGGGTAATAGCTACGTATGTTGAAAAAATGAAGATATTAGACTATTTTATGATTGCAAATGGTAAAGAATGTGATTAAAGGCTCTTTTCCTATGTCAAAAGTTTTAGTTTTCGAGGGTAATAGCTACGTATGTTGAAAAAATGAAGATATTAGACTATTTTATGATTGCAAATGGTAAAGAATGTGATTAAAGGCTCTTTTCCTATTTCAAAAGTTTTAGTTTTCGAGGGTAATAGCTTTGTCTGTTGAAAAATGAAGATATTAGACTATTTTATGATTGCAAATGGCAAAGAATGTGATTAAAGGCTCTTTTCCTATGTCAAAAGTTTTAGTTTTCGAGGGTAATAGCTACGTATGTTGAAAAAATGAAGATATTAGACTATTTTATGATTGCACATGGTAAAGAATGTGATTAAAGGCTCTTTTCCTATTTCAAAAGTTTTAGTTTTCGAGGGTAATAGCTACGTATGTTGAAAAAATGAAGATATTAGACTATTTTATGATTGCGAATGGTAAAGAATGTGATTAAAGGCTCTTTTCCTATTTCAAAAGTTTTAGTTTTCGAGGGTAATAGCTACGTATGTTGAAAAAATGAAGATATTAGACTATTTTATTTTTGCAAATGGTAAAGAATATGATTAAAGGCTCTTTTCCTATTTCAAAAGTTTTAGTTTTCGAGGGTAAGAGCTAAGTATGTTGAAAAAATGAAGATATTAGACTATTTTATGATTGCAAATGGTAAAGAATGTGATTAAAGGCTCTTTTGCTATGTCAAAAGTTTTAGTTTTCGAGGGTAATAGCTTTGTCTGTGGAAAAAATGAAGATATTAGACTATTTTATGATTGAACATGGTAAAGAATGTGATTAAAGGCTCTTTTCCTATGTCAAAAGTTTTAGTTTTCGAGGGTAATAGCTACGTATGTTGAAAAAATGAAGATATTAGACTATTTTATGATTGCAAATGGTAAAGAATGTGATTAAAGGCTCTTTTCCTATGTCAAAAGTTTTAGTTTTCGAGGGTAATAGCTTTGTCTGTGGAAAAAATGAAGATATTAGACTATTTTATGATTGAACATGGTAAAGAATGTGATTAAAGGCTCTTTTCCTATTCAAAAGTTTTAGTTTTCGAGGGTAATAGCTACGTATGTTGAAAAAATGAAGATATTAGACTATTTTATGATTGCACATGGTAAAGAATGTGATTAAAGGCTCTTTTCCTATTTCAAAAGTTTTAATTTTCGAGGGTAATAGCTACGTATGTTGAAAAAATGAAGATATTAGACTATTTTATGATTGCACATGGTAAAGAATGTGATTAAAGGCTCTTTTCCTATGTCAAAAGTTTTAGTTTTCGAGGGTAATAGCTACGTATGTTGAAAAAATGAAGATATTAGACTATTTTATGATTGCAAATGGTAAAGAATATGATTAAAGGCTCTTTTCCTATTTCAAAAGTTTTAGTTTTCGAGGGTAAGAGCTTTGTCTGTGGAAAAAATGAAGATATTAGACAATTTTATGATTGCAAATGGTAAAGAATGTGATTAAAGGCTCTTTTCCTATTTCAAAAGTTTTAGTTTTCGAGGGTAATAGCTACGTATGTTGAAAAAATGAAGATATTAGACTATTTTATGATTGCAAATGATAAAGAATATGATTAAAGGCTCTTTTCCTATTTCAAAAGTTTTAGTTTTCGAGGGTAATAGCTTTGTCTGTGGAAAAATGAAGATATTAGACAATTTTATGATTGCAAATGGTAAAGAATGTGATTAAGGGCTCTTTTCCTATTTCAAAAGTTTTAGTTTTCGAGGGTAATAGCTACGTATGTTGAAAAAATGAAGATATTAGACTATTTTATGATTGCAAATGGTAAAGAATGTGATTAAAGGCTCTTTTCCTATGTCAAAAGTTTTAGTTTTCGAGGGTAATAGCTACGTATGTTGAAAAAATGAAGATATTAGACTATTTTATGATTGCAAATGGTAAAGAATGTGATTAAAGGCTCTTTTCCTATTTCAAAAGTTTTAGTTTTCGAGGGTAATAGCTTTGTCTGTTGAAAAATGAAGATATTAGACTATTTTATGATTGCAAATGGCAAAGAATGTGATTAAAGGCTCTTTTCCTATGTCAAAAGTTTTAGTTTTCGAGGGTAATAGCTACGTATGTTGAAAAAATGAAGATATTAGACTATTTTATGATTGCACATGGTAAAGAATGTGATTAAAGGCTCTTTTCCTATTTCAAAAGTTTTAGTTTTCGAGGGTAATAGCTACGTATGTTGAAAAAATGAAGATATTAGACTATTTTATGATTGCGAATGGTAAAGTATGTGATTAAAGGCTCTTTTCCTATTTCAAAAGTTTTAGTTTTCGAGGGTATTAGCTACGTATGTTGAAAAAATGAAGATATTAGACTATTTTATTTTTGCAAATGGTAAAGAATATGATTAAAGGCTCTTTTCCTATTTCAAAAGTTTTAGTTTTCGAGGGTAAGAGCTAAGTATGTTGAAAAAATGAAGATATTAGACTATTTTATGATTGCAAATGGTAAAGAATGTGATTAAAGGCTCTTTTGCTATGTCAAAAGTTTTAGTTTTCGAGGGTAATAGCTTTGTCTGTGGAAAAAATGAAGATATTAGACTATTTTATGATTGAACATGGTAAAGAATGTGATTAAAGGCTCTTTTCCTATGTCAAAAGTTTTAGTTTTCGAGGGTAATAGCTACGTATGTTGAAAAAATGAAGATATTAGACTATTTTATGATTGCAAATGGTAAAGAATGGGATTAAAGGCTCTTTTCCTATGTCAAAAGTTTTAGTTTTCGAGGGTAATAGCTTTGTCTGTGGAAAAAATGAAGATATTAGACTATTTTATGATTGAACATGGTAAAGAATGTGATTAAAGGCTCTTTTCCTATTCAAAAGTTTTAGTTTTCGAGGGTAATAGCTACGTATGTTGAAAAAATGAAGATATTAGACTATTTTATGATTGCACATGGTAAAGAATGTGATTAAAGGCTCTTTTCCTATTTCAAAAGTTTTAATTTTCGAGGGTAATAGCTACGTATGTTGAAAAAATGAAGATATTAGACTATTTTATGATTGCACATGGTAAAGAATGTGATTAAAGGCTCTTTTCCTATGTCAAAAGTTTTAGTTTTCGAGGGTAATAGCTACGTATGTTGAAAAAATGAAGATATTAGACTATTTTATGATTGCAAATGGTAAAGAATATGATTAAAGGCTCTTTTCCTATTTCAAAAGTTTTAGTTTTCGAGGGTAAGAGCTTTGTCTGTGGAAAAAATGAAGATATTAGACAATTTTATGATTGCAAATGGTAAAGAATGTGATTAAAGGCTCTTTTCCTATTTCAAAAGTTTTAGTTTTCGAGGGTAATAGCTACGTATGTTGAAAAAATGAAGATATTAGACTATTTTATGATTGCAAATGATAAAGAATATGATTAAAGGCTCTTTTCCTATTTCAAAAGTTTTAGTTTTCGAGGGTAAGAGCTTTGTCTGTGGAAAAAATGAAGATATTAGACAATTTTATGATTGCAAATGGTAAAGAATGTGATTAAGGGCTCTTTTCCTATTTCAAAAGTTTTAGTTTTCGAGGGTAATAGCTAAGTGTGTTGAAAAAATGAAGATATTAGACTATTTTATGATTGCAAATGGTAAAGAATGTGATTGAAGGCTCTTTTCCTATTTCAAAAGTTTTAGTTTTCGAGGGTAATAGGAAGGTCTGTTGAAAAAATGAAGATATTAGACTATTTTATGATTGCAAATGGTAAAGAATATGATTAAAGGCTCTTTTCTTATGTCAAAAGTTTTAGTTTTCGAGGGTAATAGCTACGTATGTTGAAAAAATGAAGATATTAGACTATTTTATGATTGCACATGGTAAAGAATGTGATTAAATGTTCTTTTCCTATTTCAAAAGTTTTAGTTTTCGAGGTTAATAGCTACGTATGTTGAAAAAATGAAGATATTAGACTATTTTATGATTGCACATGGTAAAGAATGTGATTAAAGGCTCTTTTCCTATGTCAAAAGTTTTAGTTTTCGAGGGTAATAGCTACGTATGTGGAAAAAATGAAGATATTAGACTATTTTATGATTGCAAATGGTAAAGAATGTGATTGAAGGCTCTTTTCCCATGTCAAAAGTTTTAGTTTTCGAGGGTAATAGCTACGTATGTTGAAAAAATGAAGATATTAGACTATTTTATGATTGCAAATGGTAAAGAATGTGATTAAAGGCTCTTTTCCTATTTCAAAAGTTTTAGTTTTCGAGGGTAATAGCTACGTATGTCGAAAAAATGAAGATATTAAACTATTTTATGATTGCAAATGGTAAAGAATGTGATTAAAGGCTCTTTTCCTATTTCAAAAGTGTTAGTTTTCAAGGGTAATAACTATGTCTGTGGAAAAAATGAAGATACTAGACAATTTTATGATTGCAAATGGTAAAGAATGTGATTAAAGGCTCTTTTCCTATTTCAAAAGTTTTAGTTTTCGAGGGTAATAGCTACGTGTGTTGAAAAAATGAAGATATTAGACTATTTTATGATTGCACATGGTAAAGAATGTGATTAAAGGCTCTTTTCCTATTTCAAAAGTTTTAGTTTTCGAGGGTAATAGCTACGTATGTTGAAAAAATGAAGATAATAGACTATTTTATGATTGCAAATGGTAAAGAATGTGATTAAAGGCTCTTTTCCTATTTCAAAAGTTTTAGTTTTCGAGGTTAATAGCTACGTATGTTGAAAAAATGAAGATATTAGACTATTTTATGATTGCACATGGTAAAGAATGTGATGAAAGGCTCTTTTCCTATGTCAAAAGTTTTAGTTTTCGAGGGTAATAGCTACGTATGTTGAAAAAATGAAGATATTAGACTATTTTATGATTGCAAATGGTAAAGAATGTGATTGAAGGCTCTTTTCCCATGTCAAAAGTTTTATTTTTCGAGGGTAATAGCTACGTATGTTGAAAAAATGAAGATATTAGACTATTTTATGATTGCAAATGGTAAAGAATGTGATTAAAGGCTCTTTTCCTATTTCAAAAGTTTTAGTTTTCGAGGGTAATAGCTTTGTCTGTTGAAAAATGAAGATATTAGACTATTTTATGATTGCAAATGGCAAAGAATGTGATTAAAGGCTCTTTTCCTATGTCAAAAGTTTTAGTTTTCGAAGGTAATAGCTACGTATGTTGAAAAAATGAAGATATTAGACTATTTTATGATTGCACATAGTAAAGAATGTGATTAAAGGCTCTTTTCCTATTTCAAAAGTTTTAGTTTTCGAGGGTAATAGCTACGTATGTTAAAAAATGAAGATATTAGACTATTTTATGATTGCAAATGGTAAAGAATGTGATTAAAGGCTCTTTTCTTATTTCAAAAGTTTTAGTTTTCGAGGGTAAGAGCTACGTATGTTGAAAAAATGAAGATATTAGACTATTTTATGATTGCAAATGGTAAAGAATGTGACTAAAGGCTCTTTTGCTATGTCAAAAGTTTTAGTTTTCGAGGGTAATAGCTTTGTCTGTGGAAAAAATGAAGATATTAGACTATTTTATGATTGAACATGGTAAAGAATGTGATTAAAGGCTCTTTTCCTATGTCAAAAGTTTTAGTTTTCGAGGGTAATAGCTACGTATGTTGAAAAAATGAAGATATTAGACTATTTTATGATTGCAAATGGTAAAGAATGTGATTAAAGGCTCTTTTCCTATGTCAAAAGTTTTAGTTTTCGAGGGTAATAGCTTTGTCTGTGGAAAAAATGAAGATATTAGACTATTTTATGATTGAACATGGTAAAGAATGTGATTAAAGGCTCTTTTCCTATTCAAAAGTTTTAGTTTTCGAGGGTAATAGCTACGTATGTTGAAAAAATGAAGATATTAGACTATTTTATGATTGCACATGGTAAAGAATGTGATTAAAGGCTCTTTTCCTATTTCAAAAGTTTTAATTTTCGAGGGTAATAGCTACGTATGTTGAAAAAATGAAGATATTAGACTATTTTATGATTGCAAATGATAAAGAATATGATTAAAGGCTCTTTTCCTATTTCAAAAGTTTTAGTTTTCGAGGGTAAGAGCTTTGTCTGTGGAAAAAATGAAGATATTAGACAATTTTATGATTGCAAATGGTAAAGAATGTGATTAAAGGCTCTTTTCCTATTTCAAAAGTTTTAGTTTTCGAGGGTAATAGCTACGTGTGTGGAAAAAATGAAGATATTAGATTATTTTATGATTGCAAATGGTAAAGAATGTGATTAAAGGCTCTTTTCCTGTTTCAAAAGTTTTAGTTTTCGAGGGTAATAGCTACGTCTGTTGAAAAAATGAAGATATTAGACTATTTTATGATTGCAAATGGTAAAGAATATGATTAAAGGCTCTTTTCCTATGTCAAAAGTTTTAGTTTTCGAGGGTAATAGCTAAGTATGTTGAAAAAATGAAGATATTAGACTATTTTATGATTGCAAATGGTAAAGAATGTGATTGAAGGCTCTTTTCCCATGTCAAAAGTTTTAGTTTTCGAGGGTAATAGCTACGTATGTTGAAAAAATGAAGATATTAGACTATTTTATGATTGCAAATGGTAAAGAATGTGATTAAAGGCTCTTTTCCTATTTCAAAAGTTTTAGTTTTCGAGGGTAATAGCTTTGTCTGTTGAAAAATGAAGATATTAGACTATTTTATGATTGCATATGGCAAAGAATGTGATTAAAGGCTCTTTTCCTATGTCAAAAGTTTTAGTTTTCGAAGGTAATAGCTACGTATGTTGAAAAAATGAAGATATTAGACTATTTTATGATTGCACATGGTAAAGAATGTGATTAAAGGCTCTTTTCCTATTTCAAAAGTTTTAGTTTTCGAGGGTAATAGCTACGTATGTTGAAAAAATGAAGATATTAGACTATTTTATGATTGCAAATGGTAAAGAATGTGATTAAAGGCTCTTTTCCTATTTCAAAAGTTTTAGTTTTCGAAGGTAATAGCTACGTATGTTGAAAAAATGAAGATATTAGACTATTTTATGATTGCAAATGGTAAAGAATATGATTAAAGGCTCTTTTCCTATTTCAAAAGTTTAAGTTTTCGAGGGTAAGAGCTACGTATGTTGAAAAAATGAAGATATTAGACTATTTTATGATTGCAAATGGTAAAGAATGTGACTAAAGGCTCTTTTACTATGTCAAAAGTTTTAGTTTTCGAGGGTAATAGCTTTGTCTGTGGAAAAAATGAAGATATTAGACTATTTTATGATTGCACATGGTAAAGAATGTGATTAAAGGCTCTTTTCCTATTTCAAAAGTTTTAGTTTTCGAGGGTAATAGCTACGTATGTTGAAAAAATGAAGATAATCGACTATTTTATGATTGCAAATGGTAAAGAATGTGATTAAAGGCTCTTTTCCTATTTCAAAAGTTTTAGTTTTCGAGGTTAATAGCTACGTATGTTGAAAAAATGAAGATATTAGACTATTTTATGATTGCACATGGTAAAGAATGTGATGAAAGGCTCTTTTCCTATGTCAAAAGTTTTAGTTTTCGAGGGTAATAGCTACGTATGTTGAAAAAATGAAGATATTAGACTATTTTATGATTGCAAATGGTAAAGAATGTGATTGAAGGCTCTTTTCCATGTCAAAAGTTTTATTTTTCAGGGTAATAGCTACGTATGTTGAAAAAATGAAGATATTAGACTATTTTATGATTGCAAATGGTAAAGAATGTGATTAAAGGCTCTTTTCCTATTTCAAAAGTTTTAGTTTTCGAGGGTAATAGCTTTGTCTGTTGAAAAATGAAGATATTAGACTATTTTATGATTGCAAATGGCAAAGAATGTGATTAAAGGCTCTTTTCCTATGTCAAAAGTTTTAGTTTTCGAAGGTAATAGCTACGTATGTTGAAAAAATGAAGATATTAGACTATTTTATGATTGCACATGGTAAAGAATGTGATTAAAGGCTCTTTTCCTATTTCAAAAGTTTTAGTTTTCGAGGGTAATAGCTACGTATGTTAAAAAATGAAGATATTAGACTATTTTATGATTGCAAATGGTAAAGAATGTGATTAAAGGCTCTTTTCCTATTTCAAAAGTTTTAGTTTTCGAGGGTAAGAGCTACGTATGTTGAAAAAATGAAGATATTAGACTATTTTATGATTGCAAATGGTAAAGAATGTGACTAAAGGCTCTTTTGCTATGTCAAAAGTTTTAGTTTTCGAGGGTAATAGCTTTGTCTGTGGAAAAAATGAAGATATTAGACTATTTTATGATTGAACATGGTAAAGAATGTGATTAAAGGCTCTTTTCCTATGTCAAAAGTTTTAGTTTTCGAGGGTAATAGCTACGTATGTTGAAAAAATGAAGATATTAGACTATTTTATGATTGCAAATGGTAAAGAATGTGATTAAAGGCTCTTTTCCTATGTCAAAAGTTTTAGTTTTCGAGGGTAATAGCTTTGTCTGTGGAAAAAATGAAGATATTAGACTATTTTATGATTGAACATGGTAAAGAATGTGATTAAAGGCTCTTTTCCTATTCAAAAGTTTTAGTTTTCGAGGGTAATAGCTACGTATGTTGAAAAAATGAAGATATTAGACTATTTTATGATTGCACATGGTAAAGAATGTGATTAAAGGCTCTTTTCCTATTTCAAAAGTTTTAATTTTCGAGGGTAATAGCTACGTATGTTGAAAAAATGAAGATATTAGACTTTTTTATGATTGCACATGGTAAAGAATGTGATTAAAGGCTCTTTTCCTATTTCAAAAGTTTTAGTTTTCGAGGGTAATAGCTACGTATGTTGAAAAAATGAAGATATTAGACTATTTTATGATTGCAAATGATAAAGAATATGATTAAAGGCTCTTTTCCTATTTCAAAAGTTTTAGTTTTCGAGGGTAAGAGCTTTGTCTGTGGAAAAAATGAAGATATTAGACAATTTTATGATTGCAAATGGTAAAGAATGTGATTAAAGGCTCTTTTCCTATTTCAAAAGTTTTAGTTTTCGAGGGTAATAGCTACGTGAGTTGAAAAAATGAAGATATTAGACTATTTTATGATTGCAAATAGTAAAGAATGTGATTAAAGGCTCTTTTCCTATTTCAAAAGTTTTAGTTTTCGAGGGTAATAGCTACGTCTGTTGAAAAAATGAAGATATTAGACTATTTTATGATTGCAAATGGTAAAGAATATGATTAAAGGCTCTTTTCCTATGTCAAAAGTTTTAGTTTTCGAGGGTAATAGCTACGTATGTTGAAAAAATGAAGATATTAGACTATTTTATGATTGCAAATGGTAAAGAATGTGATTGAAGGCTCTTTTCCTATGTCAAAAGTTTTAGTTTTCGAGGGTAATAGCTACGTATGTTGAAAAAATGAAGATATTAGACTATTTTATGATTGCAAATGGTAAAGAATGTTATTAAAGGCTCTTTTCCTATTTCAAAAGTTTTAGTTTTCGAGGGTAATAGCTACGTGTGTTGAAAAAATGAAGATATTAGACTATTTTATGATTGCAAATAGTAAAGAATGTGATTAAAGGCTCTTTTCCTATTTCAAAAGTTTTAGTTTTCGAGGGTAATAGCTACGTCTGTTGAAAAAATGAAGATATTAGACTATTTTATGATTGCAAATAGTAAAGAATGTGATTAAAGGCTCTTTTCCTATTTCAAAAGTTTTAGTTTTCGAGGGTAATAGCTACGTGTGTTGAAAAAATGAAGATATTAGACTATTTTATGATTGCAAATAGTAAAGAATGTGATTAAAGGCTCTTTTCCTATTTCAAAAGTTTTAGTTTTCGAGGGTAAGAGCTTTGTCTGTGGAAAAAATGAAGATATTAGACAATTTTATGATTGCAAATGGTAAAGAATGTGATTAAAGGCTCTTTTCCTATTTCAAAAGTTTTAGTTTTCGAGGGTAATAGCTACGTGTGTTGAAAAAATGAAGATATTAGACTATTTTATGATTGCAAATAGTAAAGAATGTGATTAAAGGCTCTTTTCCTATTTCAAAAGTTTTAGTTTTCGAGGGTAATAGCTACGTCTGTTGAAAAAATGAAGATATTAGACTATTTTATGATTGCAAATGGTAAAGAATATGATTAAAGGCTCTTTTCCTATGTCAAAAGTTTTAGTTTTCGAGGGTAATAGCTACTTATGTTGAAAAAATGAAGATATTAGACTATTTTATGATTGCACATGGTAAAGAATGTGATTAAAGGTTCTTTTCCTATTTCAAAAGTTTTAGTTTTCGAGGTTAATAGCTACGTATGTTGAAAAAATGAAGATATTAGACTATTTTATGATTGCACATGGTAAAGAATGTGATTAAAGGCTCTTTTCCTATGTCAAAAGTTTTAGTTTTCGAGGGTAATAGCTACGTATGTTGAAAAAATGAAGATATTAGACTATTTTATGATTGCAAATGGTAAAGAATGTGATTGAAGGCTCTTTTCCCATGTCAAAAAATTTAGTTTTCGAGGGTAATAGCTACGTATGTAGAAAAAATGAAGATATTAGACTATTTTATGATTGCAAATGATAAAGAATATGATTAAAGGCTCTTTTCCTATTTCAAAAGTTTTAGTTTTCGAGGGTAAGAGCTTTGTCTGTGGAAAAAATGAAGATATTAGACAATTTTATGATTGCAAATGGTAAAGAATGTGATTAAAGGCTCTTTTCCTATTTCAAAAGTTTTAGTTTTCGAGGGTAATAGCTACGTGTGTTGAAAAAATGAAGATATTAGACTATTTTATGATTGCAAATGGTAAAGAATGTGATTAAAGGCTCTTTTCCTATTTCAAAAGTTTTAGTTTTCGAGGGTAATAGCTACGTCTGTTGAAAAAATGAAGATATTAGACTATTTTATGATTGCAAATGGTAAAGAATATGATTAAAGGCTCTTTTCCTATGTCAAAAGTTTTAGTTTTCGAGGGTAATAGCTAAGTATGTTGAAAAAATGAAGATATTAGACTATTTTATGATTGCAAATGGTAAAGAATGTGATTAAAGGCTCTTTTCCCATGTCAAAAGTTTTAGTTTTCGAGGGTAATAGCTACGTATGTTGAAAAAATGAAGATATTAGACTATTTTATGATTGCAAATGGTAAAGAATGTGATTAAAGGCTCTTTTCCTATTTCAAAAGTTTTAGTTTTCGAGGGTAATAGCTTTGTCTGTTGAAAAATGAAGATATTAGACTATTTTATGATTGCAAATGGCAAAGAATGTGATTAAAGGCTCTTTTCCTATGTCAAAAGTTTTAGTTTTCGAAGGTAATAGCTACGTATGTTGAAAAAATGAAGATATTAGACTATTTTATGATTGCACATGGTAAAGAATGTGATTAAAGGCTCTTTTCCTATTTCAAAAGTTTTAGTTTTCGAGGGTAATAGCTACGTATGTTGAAAAAATGAAGATATTAGACTATTTTATGATTGCAAATGGTAAAGAATGTGATTAAAGGCTCTTTTCCTATTTCAAAAGTTTTAGTTTTCGAAGGTAATAGCTACGTATGTTGAAAAAATGAAGATATTAGACTATTTTATGATTGCAAATGGTAAAGAATATGATTAAAGGCTCTTTTCCTATTTCAAAAGTTTAAGTTTTCGAGGGTAAGAGCTACGTATGTTGAAAAAATGAAGATATTAGACTATTTTATGATTGCAAATGGTAAAGAATGTGACTAAAGGCTCTTTTACTATGTCAAAAGTTTTAGTTTTCGAGGGTAATAGCTTTGTCTGTGGAAAAAATGAAGATATTAGACTATTTTATGATTGCACATGGTAAAGAATGTGATTAAAGGCTCTTTTCCTATTTCAAAAGTTTTAGTTTTCGAGGGTAATAGCTACGTATGTTGAAAAAATGAAGATAATCGACTATTTTATGATTGCAAATGGTAAAGAATGTGATTAAAGGCTCTTTTCCTATTTCAAAAGTTTTAGTTTTCGAGGTTAATAGCTACGTATGTTGAAAAAATGAAGATATTAGACTATTTTATGATTGCACATGGTAAAGAATGTGATGAAAGGCTCTTTTCCTATGTCAAAAGTTTTAGTTTTCGAGGGTAATAGCTACGTATGTTGAAAAAATGAAGATATTAGACTATTTTATGATTGCAAATGGTAAAGAATGTGATTGAAGGCTCTTTTCCCATGTCAAAAGTTTTATTTTTCGAGGGTAATAGCTACGTATGTTGAAAAAATGAAGATATTAGACTATTTTATGATTGCAAATGGTAAAGAATGTGATTAAAGGCTCTTTTCCTATTTCAAAAGTTTTAGTTTTCGAGGGTAATAGCTTTGTCTGTTGAAAAATGAAGATATTAGACTATTTTATGATTGCAAATGGCAAAGAATGTGATTAAAGGCTCTTTTCCTATGTCAAAAGTTTTAGTTTTCGAAGGTAATAGCTACGTATGTTGAAAAAATGAAGATATTAGACTATTTTATGATTGCACATGGTAAAGAATGTGATTAAAGGCTCTTTTCCTATTTCAAAAGTTTTAGTTTTCGAGGGTAATAGCTACGTATGTTAAAAAATGAAGATATTAGACTATTTTATGATTGCAAATGGTAAAGAATGTGATTAAAGGCTCTTTTCCTATTTCAAAAGTTTTAGTTTTCGAGGGTAAGAGCTACGTATGTTGAAAAAATGAAGATATTAGACTATTTTATGATTGCAAATGGTAAAGAATGTGACTAAAGGCTCTTTTGCTATGTCAAAAGTTTTAGTTTTCGAGGGTAATAGCTTTGTCTGTGGAAAAAATGAAGATATTAGACTATTTTATGATTGAACATGGTAAAGAATGTGATTAAAGGCTCTTTTCCTATGTCAAAAGTTTTAGTTTTCGAGGGTAATAGCTACGTATGTTGAAAAAATGAAGATATTAGACTATTTTATGATTGCAAATGGTAAAGAATGTGATTAAAGGCTCTTTTCCTATGTCAAAAGTTTTAGTTTTCGAGGGTAATAGCTTTGTCTGTGGAAAAAATGAAGATATTAGACTATTTTATGATTGAACATGGTAAAGAATGTGATTAAAGGCTCTTTTCCTATTCAAAAGTTTTAGTTTTCGAGGGTAATAGCTACGTATGTTGAAAAAATGAAGATATTAGACTATTTTATGATTGCACATGGTAAAGAATGTGATTAAAGGCTCTTTTCCTATTTCAAAAGTTTTAATTTTCGAGGGTAATAGCTACGTATGTTGAAAAAATGAAGATATTAGACTTTTTTATGATTGCACATGGTAAAGAATGTGATTAAAGGCTCTTTTCCTATTTCAAAAGTTTTAGTTTTCGAGGGTAATAGCTACGTATGTTGAAAAAATGAAGATATTAGACTATTTTATGATTGCAAATGATAAAGAATATGATTAAAGGCTCTTTTCCTATTTCAAAAGTTTTAGTTTTCGAGGGTAAGAGCTTTGTCTGTGGAAAAAATGAAGATATTAGACAATTTTATGATTGCAAATGGTAAAGAATGTGATTAAAGGCTCTTTTCCTATTTCAAAAGTTTTAGTTTTCGAGGGTAATAGCTACGTGAGTTGAAAAAATGAAGATATTAGACTATTTTATGATTGCAAATAGTAAAGAATGTGATTAAAGGCTCTTTTCCTATTTCAAAAGTTTTAGTTTTCGAGGGTAATAGCTACGTCTGTTGAAAAAATGAAGATATTAGACTATTTTATGATTGCAAATGGTAAAGAATATGATTAAAGGCTCTTTTCCTATGTCAAAAGTTTTAGTTTTCGAGGGTAATAGCTACGTATGTTGAAAAAATGAAGATATTAGACTATTTTATGATTGCAAATGGTAAAGAATGTGATTGAAGGCTCTTTTCCTATGTCAAAAGTTTTAGTTTTCGAGGGTAATAGCTACGTATGTTGAAAAAATGAAGATATTAGACTATTTTATGATTGCAAATGGTAAAGAATGTTATTAAAGGCTCTTTTCCTATTTCAAAAGTTTTAGTTTTCGAGGGTAATAGCTACGTGTGTTGAAAAAATGAAGATATTAGACTATTTTATGATTGCAAATAGTAAAGAATGTGATTAAAGGCTCTTTTCCTATTTCAAAAGTTTTAGTTTTCGAGGGTAATAGCTACGTCTGTTGAAAAAATGAAGATATTAGACTATTTTATGATTGCAAATAGTAAAGAATGTGATTAAAGGCTCTTTTCCTATTTCAAAAGTTTTAGTTTTCGAGGGTAATAGCTACGTGTGTTGAAAAAATGAAGATATTAGACTATTTTATGATTGCAAATAGTAAAGAATGTGATTAAAGGCTCTTTTCCTATTTCAAAAGTTTTAGTTTTCGAGGGTAAGAGCTTTGTCTGTGGAAAAAATGAAGATATTAGACAATTTTATGATTGCAAATGGTAAAGAATGTGATTAAAGGCTCTTTTCCTATTTCAAAAGTTTTAGTTTTCGAGGGTAATAGCTACGTGTGTTGAAAAAATGAAGATATTAGACTATTTTATGATTGCAAATAGTAAAGAATGTGATTAAAGGCTCTTTTCCTATTTCAAAAGTTTTAGTTTTCGAGGGTAATAGCTACGTCTGTTGAAAAAATGAAGATATTAGACTATTTTATGATTGCAAATGGTAAAGAATATGATTAAAGGCTCTTTTCCTATGTCAAAAGTTTTAGTTTTCGAGGGTAATAGCTACTTATGTTGAAAAAATGAAGATATTAGACTATTTTATGATTGCACATGGTAAAGAATGTGATTAAAGGTTCTTTTCCTATTTCAAAAGTTTTAGTTTTCGAGGTTAATAGCTACGTATGTTGAAAAAATGAAGATATTAGACTATTTTATGATTGCACATGGTAAAGAATGTGATTAAAGGCTCTTTTCCTATGTCAAAAGTTTTAGTTTTCGAGGGTAATAGCTACGTATGTTGAAAAAATGAAGATATTAGACTATTTTATGATTGCAAATGGTAAAGAATGTGATTGAAGGCTCTTTTCCCATGTCAAAAAATTTAGTTTTCGAGGGTAATAGCTACGTATGTAGAAAAAATGAAGATATTAGACTATTTTATGATTGCAAATGGTAAAGAATGTGATTAAAGGCTCTTTTCCTATTTCAAAAGTTTTAGTTTTCGAGGGTAATAGCTACGTATGTCGAAAAAATGAAGATATTAAACTATTTTATTATTGCAAATGGTAAAGAATGTGATTAAAGGCTCTTTTCCTATTTCAAAAGTTTTAGTTTTCGAGGGTAATAGCTATGTCTGTGGAAAAAATGAAGATATTAGACAATTTTATGATTGCAAATGGTAAAGAATGTGATTAAAGGCTCTTTTCCTATTTCAAAAGTTTTAGTTTTCGAGGGTAATAGCTACGTGTGTTGAAAAAATGAAGATATTCGACTATTTTATGATTGCACATGGTAAAGAATGTGATTAAAGGCTCTTTTCCTATTTCAAAAGTTTTAGTTTTCGAGGGTAATAGCTACGTATGTTGAAAAAATGAAGATAATAGACTATTTTATGATTGCAAATGGTAAAGAATGTGATTAAAGGCTCTTTTCCTATTTCAAAAGTTTTAGTTTTCGAGGTTAATAGCTACGTATGTTGAAAAAATGAAGATATTAGACTATTTTATGATTGCACATGGTAAAGAATGTGATGAAAGGCTCTTTTCCTATGTCAAAAGTTTTAGTTTTCGAGGGTAATAGCTACGTATGTTGAAAAAATGAACATATTAGACTATTTTATGATTGCAAATGGTAAAGAATGTGATTGAAGGCTCTTTTACTATTTCAAAAGTTTTAGTTTTCGAGGGTAATAGCTATGTCTGTGGAAAAAATAAAGATATTAGACTATTTTATGATTGCACATGGTAAAGAATGTGATTAAAGGCTCTTTTCCTGTGTCAAAATTTTTAGTTTTCGAGGGTAATAGCTACGTATGTTGAAAAAATGAAGATATTAGACTATTTTATGATTGAAAATGGTAAAGAATGTGATTAAAGGCTCTTTTCCTATGTCAAAAGTTTTAATTTTCGAGGGTAATAGCTAAGTATGTCAAAAAAATGAAGATATTAAACTATTTTATGATTGCAAATGGTAAAGAATGTGATTAAAGGCTCTTTTCCTATTTCAAAAGTTTTAGTTTTCGAGGGTAATAGCGATGTCTGTGGAAAAAATGAAGATATTAGACAATTTTATGATTGCACATGGTAAAGAATGTGCTTAAAGGCTCTTTTTCTATTTCAAAAGTTTTAGTTTTCGAGGGTAATAGCTACGTATGTTGAAAAAATGAAGATATTAGACTATTTTATGATTGCAAATGGTAAAAAATGTGATTAAAGGCTCTTTTCCTAAGTCAAAAGTTTTAGTTTTCGAGGGTAATAGCTACGTATGTTGAAAAAATGAAGATATTGGACTATTTAATGATTGCAAATGGTAAAGAATGTGATTAAAGGCTCTTTTCCTATTTCAAAAGTTTTAGTTTTCGAGGGTAATAGCTACGTATGTTGAAAAAATGAAGATATTAGACTATTTTATGATTGCACATGGTAAAAAATGTGATTAAAGGCTCTTTTCCTATTTCAAAAGTTTTAGTTTTCGAGGGTAATAGCTTTGTCTGTGGAAAAAATGAAGATATTAGACAATTTTATGATTGCAAATGGTAAAGAATGTGATTAAAGGCTCTTTTCCTATTTCAAAAGTTTTAGTTTTCGAGGGTAATAGCTTTGTCTGTGGAAAAAATGAAGATATTAGACTATTTTATGATTGCACATGGTAAAGAATGTGATTAAATGCTCTTTTCCTATTACAAAAGTTTTAGTTTTCGAGGGTAATAGCTTTGTGTGTGGAAAAAATGAAGATATTAGACAATTTTATGATTGTAAATGGTAAAGAATGTGATTAAAGCCTCTTTTCCTATTTCAAAAGTTTTAGTTTTCGAGGGTAATAGCTTTGTCTGTGGAAAAAATGAAGATATTAGACTATTTTATGATTGCACATGGTAAAGAATGTGATTAAAGGCTCTTTTCCTATTTCAAAAGTTTTAGTTTTCGAGGGTAATAGCTACGTATGTTGAAAAAATGAAGATATTAGACTTTTTTATGATTGCAAATGGTAAAGAATGTGATTAAAGGCTCTTTTCCTATTTCAAAAGTTTTAGTTTTCGAGGGTAATAGCTTTGTCTGTGGAAAAAATGATGATATTAGACTATTTTATGATTGCACATGGTAAAGAATGTGATTAAAGGCTCTTTTCCTATTTCAAAATTTTTTGTTTTCGAGGGTAATAGCTACGTATGTTGAAAAAATAAAGATATTAGACTATTTTATGATTGCACCTGGTAAAGAATGTGATTAAAGGCTCTTTTCCTATTTCAAAAGTTTTAGTTTTCGAGGGTAATAGCTACGTATGTTGAAAAAATAAAGATATTAGACTATTTTATGATTGTACCTGGTAAAGAATGTGATTAAAGGCTCTTTTCCTATTTCAAAAGTTTTAATTTTCGATGGTAATAGCTACGTATGTTGAAAAAAGGAAGATATTAGACTATGTTATGATTGCAAATGGTAAAGAATGTAATTAAAGGCTCTTTTCCTATGTCAAAAGTTTTAGTTTTCGAGGGTAATAGCTACGTATGTTGAAAAAATGAAGATATTAGACTATTTTATGATTGCAAATGGTAAAGAATATGATTAAAGGCTCTTTTCCTATTTCAAAATTTTAGTTTTCGAGGGTAAGAGCTTTATCTTTGGAAAAAATGAAGATATTAGACAATTTTATGATTGCAAATGGTAAAGAATGTGATTAAAGGCTCTTTTCCTTTTTCAAAAGTTTTAGTTTTCGAGGGTAATATCTACGTATGTTGAAAAAATGAAGATATTAGACTATTTTATGATTGCAAATGGTAAAGAATGTGATTAAAGGCTCTTTTCTCATTTCAGAAGTTTTAGTTTTCGAGGGTAATAGCTTTGTCTGTGGAAAAAATGAAGATATTAGATAATTTTATGATTGCAAATGGTAAAGAATGTGATTAAAGGCTCTTTTCATATTTCAAAAGTTTTAGTTTTCCAGGGTAATAGCTACGTATGTTGTAAAAATGAAGATATTAGACTATTTTATGATTGCAAATGGTAAAGAATGTGATTAAAGGCTCTTTTCCTATTTCATAAGTTTTAGTTTTCGAGGGTAATAGCTACGTATGTTGAAAAAATGAAGATATTAGACTATTTTATGATTGCAAATGGTAAAGAATGTGATTAAAGGCTCTTTTCCTATGTCAAAAGTTTTAGTTTTCGAGGGTAATAGCTACGTCTGTTGAAAAAATGAAGATATTAGACTATTTTATGATTGCAAATGGTAAAGAATGTGATTAAAGGCTCTTTTCCTATTTCAAAAGTTTTAGTTTTCGAGGGTAATAGCTTTGTCTGTGGAAAAAATGAAGATATTAGACAATTTTATGATTGCAAATGGTAAAGAATGTGATTAAAGTCTCTTTTCATATTTCAAAAGTTTTACTTTTCGAGGGTAATAGCTACGTATGTTGAAAAAATGAAGATATTAGACTATTTTATGATTGCAAATGGTAAAGAATGTGATTAAAGGCTCTTTTCCTATTTCAAAAGTTTTAGTTTTCGAGGGTAATAGCTTTCTCTGTGGAAAAAATGAAGATATTAGACAATTTTATGATTGCAAATGGTAAAGAATGTGATTAAAGGCTCTTTTCATATTTCAAAAGTTTTAGTTTTCGAGGGTAATAGCTACGTATGTTGAAAAAATGAAGATATTAGACTATTTTATGATTGCAAATGGTAAAGAATGTTATTAAAGGCTCTTTTCCTATGTCAAAAGTTTTAGTTTTCGAGGGCAATAGCTACGTATGTTGAAAAAATGAAGATATTAGACTATTTTATGATTGCAAATGGTAAAGAATATGATTAAAGGCTCTTTTCCTATTTCAAAAGTTTTAGTTTTCGAGGGTAAGAGCTTTGTCTTTGGAAAAAATGAAGATATTAGACAATTTTATGATTGCAAATGGTAAAGAATGTGATTAAAGGCTCTTTTCCTATTTCAAAAGTTTTAGTTTTCGAGGGTAATAGCTACGTATGTTGAAAAAATGAAGATATTAGACTATTTTATGATTGCAAATGGTAAAGAATGTGATTAAAGGCTCTTTTCCTATTTCAAAAGTTTTAGTTTTCGAGGGTAATAGCTATGTCTGTTGAAAAAATGAAGATATTAGACTATTTTATGATTGCAAATGGTAAAGAATGTGATTAAAGGCTCTTTTCCTATTTCAAAAGTTTTAGTTTTCGAGGGTAATAGCTTTTTCTGTGGAAAAAATGAAGATATTGGACAATTTTATGATTGCAAATGGTAAAGAATGTGATTAAAGGCTCTTTTCATATTTCAAAAGTTTTAGTTTTTGAGGGTAATAGCTACGTATGTTGAAAAAATGAAGATATTAGACTATTTTATGATTGCAAATGGTAAAGAATGTTATTAAAGTTTCTTTTCCTATGTCAAAAGTTTTAGTTTTCGAGGGCAATAGCTACGTATGTTGAAAAAATGAAGATATTAGACTATTTTATGATTGCAAATGGTAAAGAATATGATTAAAGGCTCTTTTCCTATTTCAAAAGTTTTAGTTTTCGAGGGTAAGAGCTTTGTCTTTGGAAAAAATGAAGATATTAGACAATTTTATGATTGCAAATGGTAAAGAATGTGATTAAAGGCTCTTTTCCTATTTCAAAAGTTTTAGTTTTCGAGGGTAATAGCTACGTATGTTGAAAAAATGAAGATATTAGACTATTTTATGATTGCAAATGGTAAAGAATGTGATTAAAGGCTCTTTTCCTATTTCAAAAGTTTTAGTTTTCGAGGGTAATAGCTATGTCTGTTGAAAAAATGAAGATATTAGACTATTTTATGATTGCAAATGGTAAAGAATGTGATTAAAGGCTCTTTTCCTATGTCAAAAGTTTTATTTTTCGAGGGTAATAGCTACGTATGTTGAAAAAATGAAGATATTAGACTATTTTATGATTGCAAATGGTAAAGAATGTGATTAAAGGCTCTTTTCCTATGTCAAAAGTTTTAGTTTTCGAGGGTAATAGCTACGTATGTTGAAAAAATGAAGATATTAGACTATTTTATGATTGCAAATGGTAAAGAATGTGATTAAAGGCTCTTTTCCTATTTCAAAAGTTTTAGTTTTCGAGGGTAATAGCTACGTATGTTGAAAAAATGAAGATATTAGACTATTTTTATGATTACAAATGGTAAAGAATGTGATTAAAGGCTCTTTTCCTATTTCAAAAGTTTTAGTTTTCGAGGGTAATAGCTTTGTCTGTGGAAAAAATGAAGATATTAGACAATTTTATGATTGCAAATGGTAAAGAATGTGATTAAAGGCTCTTTTCCTATTTCAAAAGTTTTAGTTTTCGAGGGTAATAGCTACGTATGTTGAAAAAATGAAGATATTAGACTATTTTATGATTGCAAATGGTAAAGAATGTGATTAAAGGCTCTTTTCCTATGTCAAAAGTTTTAGTTTTCGAGGGTAATAGCTACGTATGTTGAAAAAATGAAGATATTAGACTATTTTATGATTGCAAATGGTAAAGAATGTGATTAAAGGCTCTTTTCCTATTTCAAAAGTTTTAGTTTTCGAGGGTAATAGCTACGTATGTTGAAAAAATGAAGATATTAGACTATTTTATGATTGCACATGGTAAAGAATGTGATTAAAGGCTCTTTTCCTATTTCAAAAGTTTTAGTTTTCGAGGGTAATAGCTACGTATGTTGAAAAAATGAAGATATTAGACTATTTTATGATTGCAAATGGTAAAGAATGTGATTAAAGGCTCTTTTCCTATTTCAAAAGTTTTAGTTTTCGAGGGTAATAGCTTTGTATGTTGAAAAAATGAAGATATTAGACAATTTTATGATTGCAAATGGTAAAGAATGTGATTAAAGGCTCTTTTCCTATTTCAAAAGTTTTAGTTTTCGAGGGTAATAGCTACGTATGTTGAAAAAATGAAGATATTAGACTATTTTATGATTGAAATGGTAAAGAATGTGATTAAAGGCTCTTTTCCTATTTCAAAAGTTTTAGTTTTCGAGGGTAATAGCTACGTCTGTTGAAAAAATGAAGATATTAGACTATTTTATGATTGCAAATGGTAAAGAATGTGATTAAAGGCTCTTTTCCTATGTCAAAAGTTTTAGTTTTCGAAGGTAATAGCTACGTATGTTGAAAAAATGAAAATATTAGACTATTTTATGATTGCAAATGGTAAAGAATGTGATTAAGGGCTCTTTTCCTATGTCAAAAATTTTAGTTTTCGAGGGTAATAGCTACGTATGTTGAAAAAATGAAAATATTACACAATTTTATGATTGCACATGGTAAAGAATGTGATTAAAGGCTCTTTTCCTATTTCAAAAGTTTTAGTTTTTGAGGGTAATAGCTTTGTCTGTGGAAAAAATGAAGATATTAGACAATTTTATGATTGCAAATGGTAAAGAATGTGATTAAAGGCTCTTTTCCTATTTCAAAAGTTTTAGTTTTCGAGGGTAATAGCTTTGTCTGTGGAAAAAATGAAGATATTAGACTATTTTATGATTGCACATGGTAAAGAATGTGATTAAAGGCTCTTTTCCTATTTCAAAAGTTTTAGTTTCCGAGGGTAATAGCTACGTATGTTGAAAAAATGAAGATATTAGACTATTTTATGATTGCAAATGGTAAAGAATGTGATTAAAGGCTCTTCCTATTTCAAAAGTTTTAGTTTTCGAGGGTAATAGCTTTGTCTGTGGAAAAAATGAAGATATTAGACTATTTTATGATTGCACATGGTAAAGAATGTGATTAAAGGCTCTTTTCCTATTTCAAAAGTTTTAGTTTTCGAGGGTAATAGCTACGTATGTTGAAAAAATGAAGATATTAGACTATTTTATGATTGCACATGTTAAAGAATGTGATTAAAGGCTCTTTTCCTATTTCAAAAGTTTTAGTTTTTGAGGGTAATAGATAGCCTACGTATGTTGAAAAAATGAAGATATTAGACTATTTTATGATAGCAAATGGTAAAGAATATGATTAAAGGCTCTTTTCCTATTTCAAAAGTTTTAGTTTTCGAGGGTAAGAGCTTTGTCTGTGGAAAAAATGAAGAACTTAGACAATTTTATGATTGCAAATGGTAAAGAATGTGATTAAAGGCTCTTTTCCTATTTCAAAAGTTTTAGTTTTCGAGGGTAATAGCTACGTATGTTGAAAAAATGAAGATATTAGACTATTTTATGATTGCAAATGGTAAAGAATGTGATTAAAGGCTCTTTTCCTATTTCAAAAGTTTTAGTTTTCGAGGGTAATAGCTACGTATGTTGAAAAAATGAAGATATTAGACTATTTTATAATTGCAAATGGTAAAGAATGTGATTAAAGCCTCTTTTCCTATTTCAAAAGTTTTAGTTTTCGAGGGTAATAGCTTTGTCTGTGGAAAAAATGAAGATATTAGACAATTTTATGATTGCAAATGGTAAAGAATGTGATTAAAGGCTCTTTTCATATTTCAAAAGTTTTAGTTTTCGAGGGTAATAGCTACGTATGTTGAAAAAATGAAGATATTAGACTATTTTATGATTGCAAATGGTAAAGAATATGATTAAAGGCTCTTTTCCTATTTCAAAAGTTTTAGTTTTCGAGGGTAAGAGCTTTGTCTGTGGAAAAAATGAAGATATTAGACAATTTTATGATTGCAAATGGTAAAGAATGTGATTAAAGGCTCTTTTCCTATTTCAAAAGTTTTAGTTTTCGAGGGTAATAGCTACGTATGTTGAAAAAATGAAGATATTAGACTATTTTCTGATTGCAAATGGTAAAGAATGTGATTAAAGGCTCTTTTCCTATTTCAAAAGTTTTAGTTTTCGAGGGTAATAGCTTTGTCTGTGGAAAAAATGAAGATATTAGACAATTTTATGATTGCAAATGGTAAAGAATGTGATTAAAGGCTCTTTTCCTATTTCAAAAGTTTTAGTTTTCGAGGGTAATAGCTTTGTCTGTGGAAAAAATGAAGATATTAGACTATTTTATGATTGCACATGGTAAAGAATGTGATTAAAGGCTCTTTTGCTATTTCAAAAGTTTTAGTTTTCGAGGGTAATAGCTACATATGTTGAAAAAATGAAGATATTAGACTATTTTATGATTGCAAATGGTAAAGAATGTGATTAAAGGCTCTTTTCCTATTTCAAAAGTTTTAGTTTTCGAGGGTAATAGCTTTGTCTGTGGAAAAAATTAAGATATTAGACTATTTTATGATTGCACATGGTAAACAATGTGATTAAAGGCTCTTTTCCTATTTCAAAAGTTTTAGTTTTCGAGGGTAATAGCTACGTATGTGAAAAAATGAAGATATTAGACTATTTTATGATTGCACATGGTAAAGAATGTGATTAAAGGCTCTTTTCCTATTTCAAAAGTTTTTATTTTCGAGGGTAATAGCTACGTATGTTGAAAAAATGAAGATATTATACTATGTTATGATTGCAAATGGTAAAGAATGTGATTAAAGGCTCTTTTCCTATGTCAAAAGTTTTAGTTTTCGAGGGTAAAAGCTACGTATGTTGAAAAAATGAAGATATTAGACTATTTTATGATTGCAAATGGTAAAGAATATGATTAAAAGCTCTTTTCCTATTTCAAAAGTTTTAGTTTTCGAGGGTAAGAGCTTTGTCTGTGGAAAAAAAATGAAGATATTAGACAATTTTATGATTGCAAATGGTAAAGAATGTGATTAAAGGCTCTTTTCCTATTTCAAAAGTTTTAGTTTTCGAGGGTAATAGCTACGTATGTTGAAAAAAATGAAGATATTAGACTATTTTATGATTGCAAATGATAAAGAATATGATTAAAGGCTCTTTTCCTATTTCAAAAGTTTTAGTTTTCGAGAGTAAGAGCTTTGTCTGTGGAAAAAATGAAGATATTAGACAATTTTATGATTGCAAATGGTAAAGAATGTGATTAAAGGCTCTTTTCCTATTTCAAAAGTTTTAGTTTTCGAGGGTAATAGCTACGTGTGTTGAAAAAATGAAGATATTAGACTATTTTATGATTGCAAATGGTAAAGAATGTGATTAAAGGCTCTTTTCCTATTTCAAAAGTTTTAGTTTTTGAGGGTAATAGCTACGTCTGTGGAAAAAATGAAGATAATAGACTATTTTATGATTGCAAATGGCAAAGAATGTGATTAAAGGCTCTTTTCCTATGTCAAAAGTTTTAGTTTTCGAGAATAATAGCTAAATATGTTGAAAAAATGAAGATATTAGACTATTTTATGATTGCAAATGGTAAAGAATGTGATTATAGGCTCTTTTCCTATGTCAAAAGTTTTAGTTTTCGAGGGATAATAGCTACGTATGTTGAAAAAATGAAGATATTAGACTATTTTATGATTGCAAATGGTAAAGAATGTGATTACAGGCTCTTTTCCTATTTCAAAAGTTTTAGTTTTCGAGGGTAATAGCTTTGTCTGTGGAAAAAATGAAGATATTAGACAATTTTATGATTGCAAATGGTAAAGAATGTGATTAAAGGCTCTTTTCATATTTCAAAAGTTTTAGTTTTCGAGGGTAATAGCTTTGTCTGTTGAAAAATGAAGATATTAGACTATTTTATGATTGCAAATGGTAAAGAATGTGATTAAAGGCTCTTTTCCTATGTCAAAAGTTTTAGTTTTCGAGGGTAATAGCTACGTATGTTGAAAAAATGAAGATATTAGACTATTTTATGATTGCACATGGTAAAGAATGTGATTAAAGGCTCTTTTCCTATTTCAAAAGTTTTAGTTTTCGAGGGTAATAGCTACGTATGTTGAAAAAATGAAGATATTAGACTATTTTATGATTGCAAATGGTAAAGAATGTGATTAAAGGCACTTTTCCTATTTCAAAAGTTTTAGTTTTCGAGGGTAATAGCTACGTATGTTGAAAAAATGAAGATAATAGACTATTTTATGATTGCAAATGGTAAAGAATATGATTAAAGGCTCTTTTACTATTTCAAAAGTTTTAGTTTTCGAGGGTAAGAGCTTTGTCTGTGGAAAAAATGAAGATATTAGACAATTTTATGATTGCAAATGGTAAAGAATGTGATTAAAGGCTCTTTTCCTATTTCAAAAGTTTTAGTTTTCGAGGGTAATAGCTACGTATGTTGAAAAAATGAAGATATTAGATTATTTTATGATTGCAAATGGTAAAGAATGTGATTAAAGGCTCTTTTCCTATTTCAAAAGTTTTAGTTTTCGAGGGTAATATCTACGTCTGTTGAAAAAATGAAGATATTAGACTATTTTATGATTGCAAATGGTAAAGAATGTGATTAAAGGCTCTTTTCCTATGTCAAAAGTTTTAGTTTTCGAGGGTAATAGCTACGTATGTTGAAAAAATGAAGATATTAGACTATTTTATGATTGCAAATGGTAAAGAATGTGATTAAAGGCTCTTTTCCTATGTCAAAAGTTTTAGTTTTCGAGGGTAATAGCTACGTATGTTGAAAAAATGAAGATATTAGACTATTTAATGATTGCAAATGGTAAAGAATGTGATTAAAGGCTCTTTTCCTATTTCAAAAGTTTTAGTTTTCCAGGGTAATAGCTTTGTCTGTGGAAAAAATGAAGATATTAGACTATTTTATGATTGCACATGGTAAATAATGTGATTAAAGGCTCTTTTCCTATTTCAAAAGTTTTAGTTTTCGAGGGTAATAGCTACGTATGTTGAAAAAATGAAGAAATTAGACTATTTTATGATTGCCCATGGTAAAGAATGTGATTAAAGGCTCTTTTCCTATTTCAAAAGTTTTAATTTTCGAGGGTAATAGCTACGTATGTTGAAAAAATGAAGATATTAGACTATGTTATGATTGCAAATGGTAAAGAATGTGATTAAAGGCTCTTTTCCTATGTCAAAAGTTTTAGTTTTCGAGGGGTAATAGCTAAATATGTTGAAAAAATGAAGATATTAGACTATTTTATGATTGCAAATGGTAAAGAATGTAATTAAAGGCTCTTTTCCTATGTCAAAAGTTTTAGTTTTCGAGGGTAATAGCTACGTATGTTGAAAATATGAAGATATTAGACTATTTTATGATTGCAAATGGTGAAGAATGTGATTAAAGGCTCTTTTCCTATGTCAAAAGTTTTAGTTTTCGAGGGTAATAGCTACGTATGTTGAAAAAACGAAGATATTAGACTATTTTATGATTGCAATGGTAAAGAATGTGATTAAAGGCTCTTTTCCTATGTCAAAAGCTTTAGTTTTCGAGGGGTAATAGCTACGTATGTTGAAAAAATGAAGATATTAGACTATTCTATGATTGCAAATGGTAAAGAATGTGATTAAAGGCTCTTTTCCTATGTCAAAAGTTTTAGTTTTCGAGGGTAATAGCTACGTATGTTGAAAAAATGAAGATATTAGACTATTTAATGATTGCAAATGGTAAAGAATGTGATTAAAGGCTCTTTTCCTATTTCAAAAGTTTTAGTTTTCCAGGGTAATAGCTTTGTCTGTGGAAAAAATGAAGATATTAGACTATTTTATGATTGCACATGGTAAATAATGTGATTAAAGGCTCTTTTCCTATTTCAAAAGTTTTAGTTTTCGAGGGTAATAGCTACGTATGTTGAAAAAAATGAAGAAATTAGACTATTTTATGATTGCCCATGGTAAAGAATGTGATTAAAGGCTCTTTTCCTATTTCAAAAGTTTTAATTTTCGAGGGTAATAGCTACGTATGTTGAAAAAATGAAGATATTAGACTATGTTATGATTGCAAATGGTAAAGAATGTGATTAAAGGCTCTTTTCCTATGTCAAAAGTTTTAGTTTTCGAGGGTAATAGCTAAATATGTTGAAAAAATGAAGATATTAGACTATTTTATGATTGCAAATGGTAAAGAATGTGATTAAAGGCTCTTTTCCTATGTCAAAAGTTTTAGTTTTCGAGGGTAATAGCTACGTATGTTGAAAAAATGAAGATATTAGACTATTTTATGATTGCAAATGGTGAAGAATGTGATTAAAGGCTCTTTTCCTATGTCAAAAGTTTTAGTTTTCGAGCGTAATAGCTACGTATGTTGAAAAAATGAAGATATTAGACTATTTTATGATTGCAAATGGTAAAGAATGTGATTAAAGGCTCTTTTCCTATGTCAAAAGCTTTAGTTTTCGAGGGTAATCGCTACGTATGTTGAAAAATGAAGATATTAGACTATTTTATGATTGCAAATGGTAAAGAATGTGATTAAAGGCTCTTTTCCTATTTCAAAAGTTTTAGTTTTCGAGGGTAATAGCTTTGTCTGTTGAAAAATGAAGATATTAGACTATTTTATGATTGCAAATGGTAAAGAATGTGATTAAAGGCTCTTTTCCTATGTCAAAAACTTTAGTTTTGAGGGTAATAGCTACGTATGTTGAAAAAATGAAGATATTAGACTATTTTATGATTGCACATGGTAAAGAATGAGATTAAAGGCTCTTTTCCTATTTCAAAAGTTTTAGTTTTCGAGGGTAATAGCTACGTATGTTGAAAAAATGAAGATATTAGACTATTTTATGATTGCAAATGGTAAAGAATGTGATTAAAGGCTCTTTTCCTATTTCAAAAGTTTTAGTTTTCGAGGGTAATAGGTACGTATGTTGAAAAAATGAAGATATTAGACTATTTTATGATTGCAAATGGTAAAGAATATGATTAAAGGCTCTTTTCCTATTTCAAAAGTTTTAGTTTTCGAGGGTAAGAGCTTTGTCTGTGGAAAAATGAAGATATTAGACAATTTTATGATTGCAAATGGTAAAGAATGTGATTAAAGGCTCTTTTCCTATTTCAAAACTTTTAGTTTTCGAGGGTAATAGCTACGTATGTTGAAAAAATGAAGATATTAGACTATTTTATGATTGCAAATGGTAAAGAATGTGATAGAATGTGATTAAAGGCTCTTTTCCTATTTCAAAAGTTTTAGTTTTCGAGGGTAATATCTATTTCTGTTGAAAAAATGAAGATATTAGACTATTTTATGATTGCAAATGGTAAAGAATGTGATTAAAGGCTCTTTTCCTATTTCAAAAGTTTTAGTTTTCGAGGGTAATAGCTACGTATGTTGAAAAAATGAAGATATTAGACTATTTTATGATTGCAAATGGTAAAGAATGTGATTAAAGGCACTTTTCCTATTACAAAAGTTTTAGTTTTCGAGGGTAATAGCTACGTATGTTGAAAAAATGAAGATATTAGACTATTTTATGATTGCACATGGTAAAGAATGTGATTAAAGGCTCTTTTCCTATTTCAAAAGTTTTAGTTTTCGAGGGTAATAGCTACGTATGTTGAAAAAATGAAGATATTAGACTATTTTATGATTGCAAATGGTAAAGAATGTGATTAAAGGCACTTTTCCTATTTCAAAAGTTTTAGTTTTCGAGGGTAATAGCTACGTATGTTGAAAAAATGAAGATATTAGACTATTTTATGATTGCAAATGGTAAAGAATATGATTAAAGGCTCTTTTCCTATTTCAAAAGTTTTAGTTTTCGAGGGTAAGAGCTTTGTCTGTGGAAAAAATGAAGATATTAGACAATTTTATGATTGCAAATGGTAAAGAATGTGATTAAAGGCTCTTTTCCTATTTCAAAAGTTTTAGTTTTCGAGGGTAATAGCTACGTATGTTGAAAAAATGAAGATATTAGACTATTTTATGATTGCAAATGGTAAAGAATGTGATTAAAGGCTCTTTTACTATTTCAAAAGTTTTAGTTTTCGAGGGTAATATCTACGTCTGTTGAAAAAATGAAGATATTAGACTATTTTATGATTGCAAATGGTAAAGAATGTGATTAAAGGCTCTTTTCCTATGTCAAAAGTTTTAGTTTTCGAGGGTAATAGCTACGTATGTTGAAAAAATGAAGATATTAGACTATTTTATGATTGCAAATGGTAAAGAATGTGATTAAAGGCTCTTTTCCTATGTCAAAAGTTTTAGTTTTCGAGGGTAATAGCTACGTATGTTGAAAAAATGAAGATATTAGACTATTTAATGATTGCAAATGGTAAAGAATGTGATTAAAGGCTCTTTTCCTATTTCAAAAGTTTTAGTTTTCCAGGTTAATAGCTTTGTCTGTGGAAAAAATGAAGATATTAGACTATTTTATGATTGCACATGGTAAAGAATGTGATTAAAGGCACTTTTCCTATTACAAAAGTTTTAGTTTTCGAGGGTAATAGCTACGTATGTTGAAAAAATGAAGATATTAGACTAT
>NW_027063509.1:0-33975 GCF_032884065.1 Artemia franciscana | reverse complement strand
GGTTCTCTGACACATCGAACCTGATGGTGGGATTGTCATTCAGATTCTTTGACTATCAGGGGGTGTTTCCCCCTTTTGTCGAAAATAAGGCACATTTTCTCTGGCTCGTAACTTTTGATGGGTAAGACTAAACTTGATGAAACTTATATATATTTGAAATCAGCATAAAAATTAAATTCTCTTGATGTATCTATTAGTATCAAAATTTCGTTTTTTTAGAGTTTTGTCACTATTGAGCCGGGTCGCTCCTTACCTCAGCTCGTTACCACGAACTGTTTGACAGGTGAAATAGCATATCCTATAGGTTTGCGGGCGTTTTTAATGAAAATATTTACATTTTTTCTGAATATTTGAGTGTTCATATTTACAACACTATTTCCCGATTTGTTTTCTTTTCACTGAATTGCTGGGGTGTATCATTTCTAGATTGTGATTCCTTACAGTAATTTTCAATAAGAACAAAATATATTATCCCTCTTAATTTCTCCCCAGCAAACACTCCTCTAAACGAAAAAGAATATTCTTGAATAAAAATGCATATTGAAGAGAAAACAAAACTAGAAGGGGGGAAAGAAGAGCACTCAAGTCTAATCAAAGCTTTAAAATAACATTGTTAATAAACTTCCCTAGCCCGGGGAAACAAAGATGAAACTAATAAGGGCACACTTCAGAATGTCTATTGTATTTTCATGAAAGGGCAAAAAAGTCAGCTGGGAAAGTAAAAGTCCTCATTTTTATCGGCTTCTAGTATGTTTCTAGCTAGGTCTTTGTTTTTATAACACAAATTTATGGTTAACAAAAAGGAGAGGCTTCATAAAGAGGAAACCTTATAGGAGATCGAATTCCGTTTTGAATTAAAACAAAACTTTCGATCAACTATTTATTTAGAAAAATTACATTTTCAGAAGAATCAGCTACATTCTCTAAGGAATAAGAAGTTTCTGTAACAATTTGGTTACTACCATCGAAAATTATCATTTTAGAATAAAAAAAATCAGCAAGGAAAAAACACTTCTCCTTGTGTTTCTAATGTAATTCTAGTTATGCTTCCTTTTTATTACTTGACAAGTTCAATAAATTGGCAATGTAAAAAAAGCGTTCTGGTTATCGACTTTTGTTTCGACTAGGAACCAAATTTTCATTGAGCGTTGGTAGCTCAATCCACCAATGGAAACGTCGTATACCTAAGTATAATCAAACAGTTCGTGGTAAAGAACTGTAGTAAGGAGCGACCCCGCTCAATAGTAACCAAAACTCTAAAAAATTGAATTTTGATATCAATAGCTACATCAAAAGAATCGCATTTTAATGCTGATTTTAAATATATAAGTTTCATCAAGTTTAGTCTTACCCATCAACAGTTACGAGCCTGAGAAAATTTGCATTATTTAGGAAAATAGGGGGAAACACCCCCTAAAAGTCGTAGGATCTTAACGAAAATGACACCATCAGATTCAGCGTATCAGAGAACCCTACTGTAGAAGTTTCAAGCTCATATCTACACAAATGTGGAATTTTGTATTTTTTTTTGCCAGAAGACAAATCACGGGTGCGTGTTTATTTGTTTGTTTGTTTTTTTTTTTTTTGTTTTTTTTTCTCCAGGGGTTATCGTATAGACCAAGTGGTCTTGGAATGTCGCAAGAGGGCTCATTCTAACGGAAATGAAAAGTTCTAGTGCCCTTTTTAAGCGACCAAAAAAATTGGAGGGCATCTACGCCCCCTCCCACGCTCATTTTTTCCCAAAGTCAACGGATCAAAATTTTGAGATAGCCATTTTGTTCAGCATAGTCAAAACCATAATAACTATGTCTTTGGGAATGACTTACTCCCCCACAATCCCTGGGGGAGGAGCTGCAAGTTACAAACTTTGAACAGTGTTTACATATAGTAATAGTTATTGGGAAGTGTACAGACGTTTTCAGGGGGATTTTATTTTGTTTGGGGATGGGGCTGAGGAGAGGGGGCTATGTTGGAGGATCTTTCCTTGGAGGAATCTGTCATGGGGGAACAAAAATTCAATGAAAAGGGCGCAGGATTCTCTAGCATTACTATAAGAAAACAATGAAACATAAACATGAAAACGTTTTTTCAAATGAAAGGAAGAAGTAGCATTGAAACTTAAAACGAACAGAGATTATTACGCATATGAGGGATTCTAAAAATACTTTAGCATAAAGAGCGAGGTATTTAGGAGATAAATACCTTGCTCTTTATGCTAAAGTCTTTTAGTAATTTCAACTATTTATTCTACAGCCTTTCTGATTCAGGGGTCATTCTTAAAGAATTGGGACAAAACTTACGATTTAGTGTAAAGAGCGAGGTATTAACGAGGGTACAAACCCCCTCGTATACATAATAAAAATATAAGGTTATGAAAGTTTGTTACGTAAGTTAATTCTTAAGTTACGTATATTTTTTACTAATAAAAATGTTCGTTAAAAATTAAAAGTTCTAGTTGCCTTTTTAAGTAACCAAAAAATTGGAGGGCAACTAGGCCTCCTTCCCTACCCCTTATTTCTCAAAATCGTCTGATAAAAACTAAAAAAAGCCATTTAGCCAAAAAAAAAGAATTAATATACAAATTTCATTTTAATAATTTATGTGCGGAGAGCCAAAACCAAATATGCATTAATTCAAAAACGTTCAGAAATTAAATAAAAAAAACTAATTTTTTTAGCTGAAAGTAAGGAGCGACATTAAAACTTAAAACGAACAGAAATTACTCCGTATATGAAATGGGGTGTCCCCTTCGCAATCCCTCGCTCTTTACGCTATAAGTTTAACTCTTTGCCACAATTCTACTTTTTAAAACAATTAAAAGCTTTAGCGTAAAGAGGGAGGGATTGCGGAGGGGACAACCCATTTCATATACGGAGTAATTTCTGTTCATTTTAAGTTTTAATGTCGCTCTTTACTTTCAGCTAAAAAATTAGTTTTTTTTATTTAATCATTCCTAAGAACTACATTTTGTTGGTACGTTTAAAAGGTTTTTTTAAGCAAACAATATTGTGTATGATAAGTACTAGAAAGGAAACGACATTTTTCTTTATCCAGTGCTCTTTGAACTAGGGATTGAATTTCTTATAGTTGTTTAATAAGCGTCTCAGGCGAGAGCATAGAGAAATATATACTTGTCTAGTATTCTCTAGTATAGTATTCTTGTTGTATAGTATAGTATAGTATTCTTGTTGAAGTTCAAGATTGGCAGTCGAAATTACTTTGCAGCACAAAATGGTAGAACCTTGGCGCTGTGCTGTCGTAAGATCTCTATTGTTACTTTTGAACGGCACTATAGTTATAATTTTCCTTTTTGACGAGCTCTCCCCGTATCTATGACTATCTCTCAAGAAAATTCAAATGCGCATCATTGTAGACACGAGGCTGGCCCCTCAGCTATAGGGTTCACGAACAGACAAAAGTGGGGGGGGACAATTTTAATCAACATTGTTCCTTTTTTTCGGAGAAGTTCCTTTTCCAAATATTTTGTCATTTTTTTATGATATGAAGCTATGATAATTATTAACATTAAAAGTAGTTAGGGGTCAGGGTTTATATAAGAATACAGGAACACACATAGATATATATATATATATATATATATATATATATATATATATATATATATATATATATATATATTATATATATATATATATATATATATATATATATATATATATATATATATATATATATATATATATATATATATATATATATACATATATATATATATACATATATATATATATATATATATATATATATATATATATATATATATATATATATATATATATATATATATATATTATATATATATATATATATATATATATATATATATATATATATATATATATATATATATATATATATAATTCTGTTAACAGAGTTCCAAGTTCTATTGACAAGGGTGTTTCTTTACTTACCGTTCATTACAATGAACTATTTATAAGTAAAAGAATAAAATATTTAGGCTTTATCTTATCGGAAAATGGAAGCCTAAGGAGTCATGTTGATGAAATAATTAAGAGAGGTAGGGTGGCCATGTCAGCTATATTTAGAAACCCGACGATAATGGGGATCAAAAACCTAAAAATGCATAAAAGAATATTTAACACAAAAATTTTACCCGTAATAGAATATGGAGCAGAGATATGGGGTGGAGAAACGGTGCAGCAACTGGAGTCCCTTCAGCTCCAGTATTATAAAAGAGTGTTTGGTTTACATCAGACAACTCATTCACAGATTCTGAAAGGTGATATGGGCCTGTTTTCTTTAAAGCTACGTAGGTATATTTTAATGCTTAGATTCTGGTTGAAGTTAACTAAGAGTAATGAAGATAGACTAGTAAGAGTGGCATATGAAGAGATGTTGAAATGTGGTTTAAAAACCTCGTGGCCATCCCAAATTAAATCATTACTAGAAAAAGTAGGAATGCCTTATTTATGGAATAATGGTCTTTGCTCTCGCGATGTACCAGCAAATTTAGAAAGCCAGGTACGATTTATATTAGAGAGTCAGGAAATTCAGCATTGGCAAGGGCTGGTTCTTGATTCTACAACCCTACAACATTATAATCAGGCAAAACCTAGTTTTGGGGAGGAAGTTTATTTTAAACTTAATTTACCGGCTATGATTCTACGTCGTTGGATTCAGCTTAGGGCAAATTGTCTTCCAATCCAGAACAGGCAAAAAACGTTCGACAAAAATAAAATGATAGTTGGTCCTGATAGGCGGTATCTTTGTCCTCTTTGTAAAGATGATGATGAAGACTTGGATCATTTTCTCCGGAAATGCGCGGTGCTCTTGGATTTACGGGAAATTTATTTGCATGGGATTAATTTGATGCTTCCGGGTATTCTACAAAATAGTAAACCCAACCACAATATTTCGAGTGGGAGTATATATAGAAAAATCTTTAATAAGAAGAAAAAGTTTTATATGATTAATTTCTTTTGTAGTTAGATTAGGTACTTTTTGCGTTGAATTCTGTTTTTTTTTTTGTGCGTGTTCGTACTGTTGTTAATTTCCTTGCTTGTCTGTTATTTATTTATATTTTGTGTGTATATGGCCCACGGTTTTTGAAATACACTTATCTATCTATATATATATATATATATATATATATATATATATATATATTATATATATATATATATATATATATATATATATGTATATAATATATATATATATATATATATATATATATATATATATATATGTATATATATATATATATATATATATATATATATATATATATATATATATATATGTATATATATATATATATATATATATACATATATATATATATATATATATATATATATATATATATATATATATATATATATATATATATATATATATATATACATATATATATATATATATATATATATATAATATATATATATATATATATATATATATATATATATATACATATATATATATATATATATATATATATATATATTATATATATATATATATATATATATATATATATATATATATATATATATATATATATATATATATATATATATATATATATATATATATACATATGTATATATATACATATATATATATATATATATATATATATATATATATATATATATATATATATATATATATATATATATATATATATTCCATATTAAAATTCTGTTAACAGAGTTCCAAATTCTATTGACAAGGGTGTTTCTTTACTTACTGTTCATTACAATGAACAAATTGATATATCAGACGGGAAGAAAAAGAATTGAATAAAACCCGACCAGTAAGGATAAAAGCCAAATGCACCTGCGACGGATAGTATCCAACTCCCTGGGAAAAACCATGGCAGTAACTAATGTAATTTATTAAGCAGGATCGAAAGAGTTTCAGAGTCTGATTAATTACAAAAAGACCTTCATATTGGTTATTTATTTTTCCTCGACTTACTTAGCCAAAGGAGTTATATATGCCAAGAGATTTGCATGAGGCTGGGAATAACATATATAATAATGTGTACATTTAATTAATAATATTTCCAACTCAAAAGCATTCATAACATGAAGAATAGGTGGCATCTAGCGATACTGCGTAGTACTATGCACTTATATATTCAAATTCATTTAAAAATCCCCCAAATAGAAATATCGGGAGCAAATCAGTCAAATACATCATGAAAAAAAAATAGAAAACTCGTATTCTAAGCCAAAAAATTGGAAACACTTGATTTTGTTAAATAACATATTCTTCCTTGAACCATAGATATTCAATAGTACTTTAATTTTCATAGGAGTGTGTGTCAACTCTTTTTTTATTTCAATGGAATTATCGGACATTGACGCTCCTTGTCAGTTATTTAAGTGGACAAGGAGTGTATATCCTTCGGGCTAATTTTTTCCCAAATATATAGACTTTTTAAGATTTTTCTTACATTATCTTGCAAATAATATATATTTTGCAAATAAAAATTAAAAAAAAAAAACAAATAAAAACAGCATATAGCTCCCTTTACGATCCTCTTATGAGGAGCGATTTCTTTCGCGTTTTTTTAACTATGCACTAATGCTTACCTTGGTACTCCCGTACAATCCAGAACACAGTCGAGAAGTTTGCTTAATGTAAGATTAAAAAAAAAAAAAAAACAAGTTCTTTAAATGAAAGAAAGGAGTGACATTAAAACTTAAAACGAACAGAAATTATTCCGTATATGAAAGGGGCTTTTCCTCCTCAACGCCTCGTTCTTTACGCTAAAGTTTGATTCTTTCTCTTAACTCTACTTTTAAAACAGTACTTTATAAAGTATAATAATCTTGTTAGTCAGACCGAATTGTACAGCAAGCTGATCAACTGATTGACAATCAGTCTAGTTGAAAGGAAAACAGCACGAGGGAAACCTGACTGTCTGCAAAATATCAGTAAAACTTTGCTTGAACACAAGGTTTAGCTGGAAATTTTTTTCGTGAAGACCCCAATTCTTCGAATTTTAAATATAAATTGTTTCCCCTACATACAGTACCGTCAACATCTTGCACATTTACACTCTAAAGAGTGTAAATGTCCTTTTACATTCTTTGTGATTTCTATCCTTTGTGATTTAAATAACAAAATGCATTTTCCACACTAGAGGAAAAAGCGACAGTAAAATTTAAAACAAAGAAAATTTAATCTGAGCATGATGGAGGGGGCTACTCTTCCCCAATCAATCTTTTCCTTTACTCGATCTATACTAGAGAGTTTTCCAACATCGAGATAGCGTACCATAGCCTTTGTAGCTCACGCTAATTTGAAGACGTTGATGAAGAATTGCGTGGAATTCTTGAAACACAAAAATTGGACTGTTGCAACATACGCTATCTTTAACGTACTATTTTAGTAACGATTATGTTTAAGGTTTAACGTTGTTCTTGAAGTAAGCTATTTTAATATCGGAAAACCCACTAATGAAAACAATTATCTAATCTATGTATTTTTCTGCTTCTTTAATATCTTTTCAAAGAACATCATTCATCTAAAGCAATTTACTAAAGACTTAACATGCTTGTTCTGTAATCCCTTTGTCTAAAATCTCTTTTCAGCAATTCCTTTCTACCAGGGAATCATGAGCGACATTTCTTCTATTTCAGTGTAATCCCACTAAATTCCCGAGAAGCACGCAACGTTTTATTAGAAACGAATGATAGATATTTTCTAATGGACCTAAATACTGTTTGGGTCTCATGCCTAAGAGCTGGTAAGACATTAAATATGCATTTTAATTTTACATGCAGAAAACTTATCCAAGATTAATTGCTTGTTCGAAAATCGACATCTCACTCCCGACGTTTCATACCAAAACTTGGTTCGGTATTCCAAGACTGATATAGAATATCGTGTACTGTTTATAGCCGGAGCCCGTCTGGTAGAAAATAAGTTAAGTATGCTTAAAAATAATTTTCCATTTAAAAAAGTTTTAATTTTCCTAAGATCATTTTCCCACCTTTATGAAATTTTCCCTAAAAATAATTTGTTTCCTTTTTTTCTAGCTTATCATACGTACCTCTGTGAAAATAAACGCATAGTTAAACAAGCCATACCACGAATACTAATTATGTGTATATGATTCAATTACTGTTTTAAGCACATAATATTAATTGCAAAAACAAATCATGAGTAATTCAGTTTTATGTTGCTTTGAGTGCCTTCAACTCTAGTTGACTACAAATGAACTGCAGTTAACTTTGCCCTCCTTATTCACAGCTACTCTAGCCGTTTTACTCCCGAAAATTAGTAGACGTTTTATAACTCCTGTCACTGAGTAAAGTCAGCACTTAGTTACTTAAAGATACTGGGAACTTCGCTTAGGGATTTAAGAATTTTTAATCAAATGGGCCTAAGGATATTTAAAAAGAACATCATCTGGGAATTTTGCCTGGAAATCTGAAAATTGCCTTAATGAAAGAGAAAAAAAATTCCGCCATTTGGGCATTGTTAGAGTAGCTGACGGAACTGCAGTTAGCATGACTGAAAATAAGTCAAATACAGCCGGCAACTGTACTTCAAGGTCTATATATATATATATATATATATATGGGGCCTTCGGGCCCGGACCCCCCTGAAATTTTGTGAAATGTTTAATTTCCCCATGGTTTCTTGGGATTTCTGGCAAAAGTAGGGTATTTATTAAGAATCTAGATACATGTGTGAAGCCTTTTTTGGTGGATTTTACAGCATGCAATTACCCGGTCAAGTCACTGCCCAATTATTAACCCATTTTCTGTCTTACTTTTTACCCTCTTTGAACTAATTAGCAATTCTAGTGTTAATTTTTTTTTGTAGAGAGAATTTGCTTTCCATAGCAAAATAGAATTATCCTTGGTATTGGGGCATTAATCCCCCCTTTTCAGGATAAAGTACAACTTTTAATGGATCAATTTTGGAAACTATCATTCTTCATTAAAATCTACGTTTTTGCAATAGAAGAACTACCCCTCACAGGACCTATATTGCACTGTTAACCCTAAAATTTCCCTTTCAGTGGGATATAATAGATTAATCACTGGTTCTAAATCGCTATGAACATAACCTGAGCCTAAAACGTACTTTTGAGGCTACAGTCTTCTTCCCCCCCCCATCCGCTACAAGACTATAGATTAAAGTTAATCTGTATTTTCTGATATTACGTGCTTTTTGCATTACTAAATAAAAAAAAGGTGCTACTTTATATCTGCTGATTCGAAGATTTTGCCCCCCCCCCCGAAAAAAAATTTCTGCGTACGTGCCTAATATATATATATATATATATATATATATATATATATATATATATATATATATATATATATATATATATATAATAGCTTATGTATGAACAAAAATAAAAAAATCATATAAAAGCAGGGTTGAAGGTTAAAACAAGTTGCTTGAATAAAGTTCATCTAAGGTGATCTATTAAAGACTTAACGGTATTCCGTAAATCCTTTGTCTAAAATCCCTTTCTCAGTAATTCCTCTCTACCATGGAATAAGGAACGTCATTTCTTCTATCCCAATATAATCCCTGAAAATTCCCAAGGAGCACGCAAAGTTTTCTAAGAAACGAATGATTGACATTGTTCTAATGGATCCACACTTAATGTGTTTTATACCCTAGGGCTTGTAAAATCTATCCACAAAATTATCCTTTTATTATATAAGAGACAGCTGTAAGATATCTTTGCGGTAGTACAGTTAATAAGATCTCATTGTTTTATTAACGAAGAGACGGGCAAACTTACTGTAATTTTAATTTAAGAAATAGGGATTTGGCAGATGCTCATTCATATTTTGATAGGAAGGAAAGAACATTGTTGAAGAAAAATGATCTTGAGTTTTAATACTACGAAGAAAAATAAATAAATTGATATAAATAGAGAACTAAATTGATTTCTTGGGGAATTAGTTATTTTTTGAGGGGTGGGGGTGGGTTGTAGGTCTGTGACAGGAGCAGGTTGAAGAGAAGGTATTGGATGGAGTTGTATTTGAACGGTGGTTGTCACCCTGGGGGTGTTTGGGAGAAGCTGATTTTTTCTTTATTTAATTTATTAGTTTGGGATGCTTCTAGGAATGTTTATGTAGATAATCGTAGGCGTCAGTAAAAATTCTTTTTTTCTCCTAGCGTAGTGGTTAATATCTATAATTGTTAATATTTTTGTTTATTATGTTAAATAAAGTCAAAAGTCAAAGTGTACCTTCAAGGATATAATGTATATAGAGATTATGATGTAACCATGAAGAGATTAATGGAAATTGGACAATTACAAGAAATTGAGTCGTGTGATGACAGATTGCCGATGATCGTCCTTGTAAGCCAACCATCTATGGCCAAACGAAAAGCAGGTTGTCTTCGAATAGGTTGGGAGGAGATTGTTCTTCCTTGGAGGGTTAAAGAGGGAGGCCTTGAATAGATTGGGATAGCAGAGGAGCGTCCGTAGCTTTGTTGGCCTCAAGCGGTTTGGTGCTGTAGTGAGTTTTCAGTAGCAGTAATAATAGTAGTAATGCACCTAGGATGAAGGGCTAGAAGGGATTAAAAGGCCTTGGGGACCTTTGTGAAAGGTAGCCAAACAAAAGGCAATAGGACGTGATAGAGGGGGGTATACCAGTTTCCTGGCTAAGACGGGTCAACACTACGAACAATCTCTGCCAACACCCATTTCAATAACTTAATGAAAAATGCCACAAAACAAAAACTAATAATGACAAATTGTATATAAATGGAGGCAAATTTTACATGTAGTTTTTAAGTTTACCGTGTTTTGTCCTACAACTGGGGGATCTAGTCGAACATTTCAAGTTTTTTTGGGGTGATGGTAAGGGGGTTTTGAATTTTGAGTTGGGGAAAGGGAGATATTTTTTCGATCCTAACAAAGAGTAGGCTATACGCTACAATTTTTTTCTTTTTTATGCCTGTAGTCCCATAGAATCTGCTGGCAGTTCAAGGAATAATTACTAGTCTATTTACTGCAGAAATATCAAAACAACCGAGGACATAAAAATAAATCACTTTTTTTGCCCCCACGACTTGTCTTAGGGCTATTCATGCCTGAAAAACTGCAAATTTCTAAGAGTTTTCTTTTGCGCGTTTCAAAGTTATGAGGTTTTTAGGAGATTAAGGTTTTTCATCAGTTCATTCATATTTTCACACGTTAAACCGTCAAAATAAATAAGCAAAGCTAATTATAGTCCGAAAAATTAAAAAAAAAATCAGAAAACTCAAAAATCTGAAAAAATCAGTCTGTTGATTCCCAAGACTCGTACATATTTAACAGGAATCTACTTTCTTAAGCTGTTTGGTGTCATGTTTTTAGCTTAGTTTAGCTGGTTCTTCACCTACTTTCCTTTTTTTGTAGGTTTGCCACCCCCTTTTTACGAAAAACCTTTTTACCAAATTTACCAAAAACCACATAATTTCACAATATTTGGATGCACGATATACAAGATATATACGGATGAGTATATTTCCACTTTACCCATTCAAAATTTAGCCTTTATTTTCATTGTCCTTGGTATTTTAAATACTTTATCCTGTAGGCATTGTAAAATATATCTTGAACATTATATTTCTATTATGGAAGAACCACCAGCAGAAGATTCCTAATCCCATACAAACATAATTAATAAGTCTTCCTTGTTTAATTCAAGTAATACAGCCAGCCTAATTCTAATCTAATGATTTTTAACTATGTTTTTGAAGGACAATTTCTGGAGGAAATTGGACTTTAATATTGCAAAAGAAAAGTCGGGAAATTTTTATTACAATCTTTTAAAGAAAAAAAAGATTTTGACTGTCAAAAGGACTGCAAAAGATATTCAAAACTAATAAATGGGCTTTAAAAAAGACTATCTTAAAACTTTAATCAGACGAGTTTGGGAAAAAAGAGCGGGAGAAGAGGTTTAATTACCCTCTAATCTTTTTAGCAAACTAAAACAATAGCTAACTAAAAGATAACTAAAAGAGGACTAAATGAGTCTTTTCCCGATCTTCCAAGACCATTGGTTCAATATGATCAGCCCAGGGAAGAACAAAAAAAAAAAAAAAATACAAATAAAATAAACACGCATCCGTGATCTTTCTTCTGAAAAAAAAATTACATAATTTCGCAGATGGGAGCTTGAAAGTTCAGCAGTTCGGTGTCATCATACGCTGGACTTGAGGGTACGATTTTCGATAAGATTCCGTAACTTTTGGGGGATGTTTCCCCTTTTTCTAAAATCAGGCAAATTATGGCAAATTTTCTACTGCTCTTAGCTTTTGGTTGGTAACATTAAACTTGAGGAATCTTATATATTTGGAATTAGCAGAAAAACTGATTCTTTTGACGCATCTATTTTCTTTTATCAAAATTCCGTTTTTAGAGTATCGGTTACAGTTCGTTAGTAACGAACGATAGGTAACGAATCGTTACTGCGAACAGTTTGATACAGAAGCGGGAATACAGTAGGCAGGTTTGAAGACTGGCAGTAATTTAAACTTAAAATAGCGCATAGCCTCATGATTCCAGCAAAAGTTCTAGGATATAAAACCTATTAAAATAATAATAATATAAAAGGGTCACGTCAAAGGTTGAAAGAAAGATGTTGAATATAGGGAGTATAGCATAAAACATTAATGCGAGGATTAAATATATAGCCAATAAAACATCAATACGTAAATGTAAAATTGATAGCGACTGAAACATGTAAAGAGTCTAAAGGTAATAGTAAAATTCAGAGAGACAGATTACGTCCACTACTACCATAGACACTCGTCACAGCACTAAGCCATCTGAGATATAAGAAACTGCGTACGCTCCTCCTCTAGCCTAATTTCTTAAAAAATCACAATTTACTCCATCCCATGGAGTCTCCAGGTTCAACAAATCCCTTCTTATGACATCTTTCTACTCCACTCGACAAAGTTTGGCTTTAAGTTTGGCTGAAGATAAGACGACCAAAAAACATGATTTTTGGCATATCTTGCACAACCTGACTAACTATCTAAGACTTTATTTCACTATATCTCTTGATAGTGGGCCCCTCGTTTGATATCCAATCATTCAAACGAAGAACTAAAATTACCGTTAAATAATTCCTCAGAAATTTTTTTAGTCGATGTTTCTTCAGAGTTATAGTTTACCCATGTCATTGCCGTGGTTTCCTGTGTCCTATTCTTAGTTTCAAGTACACTCCCCCTATCTTTAAAATAGGTGATGCAATTGACTATTTGAATGACAATCGAGCACAAAATTGGTGGTCAAGAAACGACATTATTGCATGTTTCCTCTCACGGGAATTTCATTAAGGGGCATTGGTGTTGTTCATCTTAAAACAAATGTCACAAAATTGTTTCCTCCCTAAGAAGACTAATAGCATTCGACAAATCCTTTTCCTGGTGTAATTATTGATCGATATCCTCTTTCTTGTTCCAGCAATTAGATTAAGTTTCTTGATGGATTTACAAAATTATTTATCTTGGAAATTGAATGCAAATGGAATTTCTTCTTCGTTCCAGATTCTTTGAAGTGCGGCTTAATCAAGTTATAACTTTGATTATTGCCACACTAACGGTTTCACTAATTCCTCCATCTCAGTATAAAAGCTGCTCTCCCCAATAAATACAAAATCACAGTAAAAAATACAGCCTTAGCTATCTAGCTTTACAACTGTGGTCTAGTTGCATCTCCAGTTTAATTTCTAGGCGAATTTGGCCACATGTTGTCAGTGCCCATACCCAGCCAGTGATCGCATTGACAGGATGCAGACAGAGTGGCCAAGACACCCTATTTTGATGTACCCTGATTGCTCACCCATTTTGATCAAAACGAGGATTTGGAAATCCCTTTACGGTTGTTTTAAACAACTACCTGGCTTTTTCGTCAGAGACATACACAGGGAAGGGGGTCAGGGATAGCCCCTCCCAATTTTTTTATTTCTGTACACTTCTTACTTGATTTTTCAAATCATTTTTTTTTAATTACTGTGTCCTCCGATAAAAACACAAGAAGCGTTCGTCACTCTAAAATTGGGGGGCTTTACTTTGGTATTCTATGGAATGACCCAACAACGGTAAAAAATGCACTATTTTGTATTAATACTGTGTTAATAGAGTATCAAAATACTAATAAAACATAAATAGGACTAAAATATTAATTTTGAAGAAGAGCGGAAAAAAAAATTAAAACTATTTGTGTGCAGTTTTACGACTTTGCATTTCAATGTAAGACAATAATTTTGTTATCGATCGATAGCTGAGATTCAACTTTATCCATATATTGCATTACTTCTTTGAAATTTGCTTTTTATCATTTCTCAGACTGAAAAACACAGTAATAACTGGTTGAAGGCACTTGAAAAAAGAAAAAATTCCTATTTTTTAAGCAAGTTTATATAATCCTCTATGAAAAAGTTAAGTAATGTCATAATTCTGATTCGGTGAAGGGATATATCTGAAACCAATGAATCCAATGAATTAACTATCTTGTTCTTCTGTGCAAATCATAGTTGCAGTTTTGTCGCAAAATCGCACGTTTCTCATTTACTTTACATCTTTGAAGTATTTTGAAAAATCTTGGCCACCCTCGAAACTCTTTTCTAAGCATGTGTATACTTAGAGGTGATAGTAGATTTCCATGGGAGCAAAATGTATTAAAAATCTTTTCACATCCATATATCTAAATTTCCTTCTCGGTGTGAAGGGGAAGCTTAGACTGATCCACGATTGAAACATCCACGATTGTTTTTCTACAATCGTTCTGGGAAAAATAAATAGCCCTTTCAGGTATTATAAGCAGACAAACAGATGGAGTAAATTTATTGAAGAAGAATATAAAAGGTCCTCCTCGTCACAGTTCCGTGACAAAGTACTAACTAATAGAACTCTAAAGTCATTAATAACATTCTAAAGCTTTTTATGAAAAAGCGACAGATTTGACTTGACATCACGGAAATTTCCGTGACAGAAGGACAATAGAAAGAGCTTTCATCTGACAGCAACATGCCGCACTTTCTCTGCTTCTAGTGACTTTCGAATAATCACTCACGACGAGGGACAGTATCTCCCACGAGGGTGGCTGATAAGAAATCTGATTTGAGATACAAGTTTAAGACTGATGATGGGAGTCAGGACACTAAGCTATCATGGGGGAAGATATGTTGATGAAGGATATTAGTAACTAGATTAAGGAGTTTTATATAGTATTGCTACCATTGAAAATACACAATGATATTGATTGATTCACTACTTGCATGAACTGTCCAACGGGAGTCATGATACTGAGAAGTGAGAGGCTCAGCCAATCTCATAAAAAATCGTTTTAGTGGTAAATGAATTAGTCAGTATAAGCAAAGCAAAAAAAAAATTTCTCTCTTTTTATCTATATTAGCCTAAATAAAATAAAAGTTTTTTTTAACTGGAAGTAAGGAGCGATATTAAAACTTAAAACGAACAGAAATTACTCCGTTTATAAAGAGGCTGTTCCCTCCTCAACGCCCCACTCTTTACGCTAAAGCTTGACTCTGTCTCTCAACTCTACTTTTTAAAATAGTAAAGAAACTGAGAATCCACCATACTTTATAGATGTTTTCTCTTAGCTTTTAACAGAAACTTATCATACTTATCATATAATTAAACTTATTAAATTTTACACTTAAAATGATTAGACTTATTCAATTGGTCTGACTCTTCCCTATTGTTCTTCCATTGTTGTAATTGAGACTAAGAGATTCAGTGTTATTTCAAAACAAAACCATATTTCTTAAAAGCGCTTAAAAGCTAGTGTTTCTGGATTTGTCCTCTTTAGCAGCAAAACCCTAAATTAAAGTCTGCTAAGTACACAGACACATGATAAAATGGATGTACGGAAGACTGCTTTCTCCGGGTCTCAGTACCCAGAGTATCCACTTTCATTAAATATATGATGTCCCTGGACGATTATCTGCGGCTGTGGTCTGTCTATAAAACGCCCGGCTTATTGATGTAAATAGCTAAATCTCATCATATCTTACCCAAAACACAAATCATTTTCGGTCCCACCAGAAAACCCAAGGACACCAGATGTTAATTTCATCTGGCAACTGACTCTAGTAGTTTTTTCAGGTCAGATGCAACTGCCTCCCACCCTCGTTTCAATTCCCAGAGAAATCAGGCTGCGAAGAAGCATAAGCCATACATTACCTCTTACTTGCTACCGAGTTTGAATGATGTCGGGTATGTGAATAAACAGTATCAAACAGTTCGTGGTAAAGAACTGTAGTAAGGAGCGACCCGGCTTAACATTAACCGAAACTCTAAAAAACTGAATTTTTATAACAATAGTTACATAAGAAGAATTGCATTTTAATGCTGATTTTAAATATATAAGTTTCATTAAGTTTAGACTTACCCGTCGAAAGTTACGAGCCTGAGAAAATTGCCTTATTTTAGAAAATAGGAGGGAACACCCCTTAAAAGTCGTAAAATTAAAAAAAAAAATCACACCATCAGATTCAGCGTATCAAAGAACCCTACATAATAAGTTTCAAGCCCCTATCTACCAAAATGTGGAATTTTGCATTTTTTGCCACATGACAGATCACGGATGCGTGTTTTTTTTTTTTTTTTTTTTTTTTTTTTTTTTTTTTTTTTTTTTTTTTTCAGGGGTTACCGTATTGACCCAGTGGTTCTAGAATGTCGTGTTAGGGCTCATTCTAATGGAAATTAAAAGTTCTAGTGCCCTTTTTAAGTGAACAAAAAATTGTAGGGCACCTACCCCCCCCCAACACTAACTTTTTCCTAAAGTAACTGGATCAAAATTCTGAGATAGCCATTTTATTCAACATAGTTGAAAAACCTAATAACTATGTCTTTAGGGAAGACTTACTCCCCCAAAGTCCCCGTGGGAGGGGCTGCAAGTTACAAACTTTGACCAGTGTTTACACATAGTAATGGTTATTGAGAAGTGTACAGGCAGTTTCAGGGGATTTTGTTTGGCTGGGGGAGGGGTTTAGGGAAGGGGGTTATGTGGGGAAAATTTTCCATGGAGGAATTTGTCGTGGGGGAAGAAAATTTCCATGAAGGGGTTGCAGGATTTCATATAAATTTTTTAAAGAACAACGAAAAAATAAATATGAAAAAGTTGTTTCAACTGAAAGATGAACCCCCTCATTCTCAGAGATCTTTAACAAGCTGTGAAATATCTTGGAAAATGGTTGAATTAGAAACAAGTTCTCTTTTAGCAATATTGGGTGTCAGTTACAGTGAGAAAATTTGAAAATAAACTTTAACTAGTTTAAACTAACCATAGGAAATTTTAAACAAGGGAACATTCTTCTGTACGACAGCCATTCAGAAAGAAAATAAGTCATTCAGAAAGAAAATATAATACAGAAAATTTACGGAGAAAGCTCATATTTATGTTTTTTCTTCTTTCCGGGAGGAATTTAACTCTCAATTTTGAATCGAAAGTCAGCTTATGGAATAAAAGAAAAGATAAAAGCTTTCTTTAATCCGTTTAGAAAGCTTTTTATGCCAAACTCTCGATTTGAGCCTGGAAAGAATCCAAAAGAAATTATGAGAAGATATCTGCTTTTGTCAGCTGTGATCATTCCTCACTTCAAATGAAAGACAACTTTTTAGTATTTTGGGCCTTTCATTGCATCACGTTTTCTGATACCTCTCTATTTTTTTAAGTGTAAGTGAGAGGAAAGCTTTAGCCAGAAAGAGAGGGATGTCATTACCGAAGAATAAGATATTGATTTCTTTTTCAATAGACTATTAACAGTAAATGTTAGAAAAGCTGTGTTGGCTCTCAAGCAAAAGGCAGAAGTTATAGTGTAAGCCTAGTAACATCTAACTAGCTTTTATTGGTTTAGAATGGCAAAATTGTCATAAAAACTACCTCAAATATGAATAAGTTTGGAAGTAATCAATAGTGCAATCGATATTGCCTGGTAACTCAGATTCACTCTGAAGTCTATGAATCATCTTAGCTTTCTAAATCATATTTCTGCTTTGCCGTCTCTCTGTTCTCTCAAAAACAAAGTTTTTTTGAGGGAATCAACAGCGGAGATGAATATAAAAAACGAACAAAAATTATTACTTCAAAGCCTATCTAACATATACTGATAAAACTAGTGCAAAAAAAAACGTTCGGATTGTCGGAGGTCTGGGATGTACCGAATTCCTTATGTAAGTTCTGAAAGGTCAAGGTTTTCGATTAGGTACCAAATACCCTTCATTGAAATACCCTTCATTGAACAATTATAAGCTGAATGAAAAAATTCTGTTTGATCCATCCCAAAAATCTCAGCTAAATTTAAAAAAGCAAATATTACAGATTCTTTGCTAAAATTTTGATTATTCACCATTGATGATGGACAATTAAATTATTTAATCTTCTTCTTTGTGTGTTTTGTTTTTGTATCACTATGTTTGGGATGGCCTTCCACGCCCCTCCTGCCCTATATTTATTTATTTACTTGTCTTTGTTACTTCTCTTTTGTGTGTTTGTTTCTTGCCGTGTTAAATTTTGGAATTATTATTATGATGAGATGTTGATATCTTTTCTTTCTTTTTTGCACTCTCCCAGCCTTACGAGCTCTGCTCTCTGTTGGGAAATAATATTGTTTTTGTATTTTTTAAGTCGAATAAAGAAAAAGTTGAAGTTGAAATTTGAAGTTGAAAACCAACTGGTAATATTTCCTAGTGTTTGTAGGATTATAGAAGAAAAAAACTAGCGATTTACTGAAAACATGAAAAAAATTATAAGTTTTTGTACAGTAAAAGTAAACCGTTTAAGGAACCTTTTAACAGTATAAAAATAAAGTATTTTAGGATTGTAGCTTTATTATTTTTTTCGTTTTAATTTGGCATCAGGTCTGTACAATAAGATCAGTCCAATGGTTGACTGTCAATTTGGATCTGAACAGGAAAACTTTATGATTATTTTGTAGAGAAGTTCCAAATGAAGCGATCTTGATAGCATGAGGACTCAAGACTCGCTTTAGAATTTGTAAAATACCGTCAAATTCTCCGTTGTAGGCTATAGAAACTAATTACCGGATTTCCAGAGTCCATATTATGCTTTATTTGTGTTGCGAGAGCAACACTTTGGTTTTGTCGTGTTTTTTTTTTTTTTTTTTTTGTTCCTAGCACCCCGATTTCAGCTTATTCCTAGAAAGTGATAAGGGTATAACCTCTGCGGTTTTTACGGAAAGTGTGGACCTTAGGCCGGATTGATGAATATGACTTTACATTTTGAAAGCTTCGTAGAACTCTTGCCTGGGGCCAAAAAGGATGGTTTTTGCTTGTCCTTGAGCCAGAGCCTATAGTGTGTGAAGTGAAGAGGAGTTGTATAGCCTATGTCAGAGAGGAATATCTGAAGTTATGCAGCAAAGCTTTCGTTTCATTAAACCATGTTTCTGCTTTCGAGTGGAAAGCTCCGTTCCAGCAGGCAAGCAGGCAGGCACCAGTTTCAAATTGAAGATGGACTAAAATCTATAAGTGTTAAATATATGCGACAGTTACCCTGCCCCACAGCCAATATATCTTCTTTGAGTGATAAATAGAAAAATTTAGAGAAGCAAAAAAGCGGCATTTTCCCACGGGTCCGAAAGTGCTGCCATCTATTGTTTCTACCCATTTCCGTTCGTGATTTCAGCTGAGTTTATCATTCGGTTTTTCGCACTTGGGATTGCGGTAGAGAAATGGTATCAGATGTGCCTCTTAAACTTTAAAAGTTCTCTCATTGCTCAAGAAATGAGAGTTTATCCTTTGCTCCTTTCTAAGTGATGACGTTAGAAAGTTGGCCTACGGCAAAAAAGTCAACTCTTGAACTAAGACAGATAGATTTTTTTCTCGACGGCAGTCGATAGCTTTTGATGAGCTGATCAAAGTATATGTCATCCATTTTTTTGTACAAAAATTCCTTCATGAGATATACCAGTTTGAAAATTTAAAGGGGTTGACAACTTCAGTAGTAAGGTAAACACTGAAACCAAAAATAGGCCGATACCAATTGTGAGACATATAGGGGAGTTGTAAGCAACAGTCGGCTGTTAGCTCATAATCATCCTCGGCAATGAGGGGTTCGCAACTATTACTAGTTGGTGTACCTATTTTTTGTTTCCGTTGTATTTGATGGTAAGACCAATTTGGTTCCAGTGGTAAGACATGTAGGGGACTTGTAAGTAATAATCGGCTGTAAGGCTACAATCATCTTTAGCAATGAGGAGTTTGCAACTTTTGCGAGTTGGTGTACCTAGTATGTATTTTAGCATCCTTACAGATTAACAACTTCAGTGTTTAGTCGCAGCGAGGAAACAAAACCAAAGTGTTGCTCTCGCAACACTTTATTCGGCGAAGCTGAGCAAAGGTTGCCGCAACACCTCACGTTGCCCATGCAACGTAGATCTAGTTGTTCTTCATTTCGAGTAATACTAGGTGAGAGCAACCAATCCATTATTTTTGTATGCTGTTTAATGACTCAGCACTTATTAAGATAGGGTTTATTTTTATGCCTAAGTTTTTAAGACAATTTTACTGTATACTGAAAGTTACCGATATGATAGCTCTAGTAAGATTACGAAAAGCGTTACAGAATAGCAATTGTTGTGAGGCTACGAACTCATTTTTGACTCCTAAGTCTATGTTCTTGTTTTTATGCTTGGCTTTTGTGTTTTCAGTAAAGCGTTAGTTTTCTATAATCCTATAAACTTAGAGAAATAACACCAGTTGGCCTGTTTGCACTAGTTTTATCGATATTACTTAAAAAAAAAACAAGTTTTTTCAATTGAAAGTAAGGAGCGACATTAAAACTTAAAACGAACAGAAATTACTTCGTATATGAAAGGGGCTGCTTCCTCATCAACGCCCCGCTCTTTACGCTAAAGTTTGACTCTTTCTCTCAACTCTTCTTTTTAAAACAGTAAAAAAACTTTAGCGTAAAGAGCGGGGCGTTGATGAGGAAGCAGCCCCTTTCATATGCGAAGTAATTTCTGTTCGTTTTAAGTTTTAATGTCGCTCCTTACTTTCAGTTAAAAAACGTTTTTGAATCAATGCATGTTTTGATTTTGGCTCTCCGAAGAGGAATAATTAAAATAAAATTTGCATATTTATTTTTTTGGCTAAATGGTTTTCCCATAGTTTTGATCGAATGATTTTGAGAAAAAATGGAGCGGGGGAGGAAGCCTAGTTGCCCTCCGATATTTTAGTTACTTAAAAAGGCAAAAAGAACTTTTAATTTTTTAAGAATTTTTTATTATTAAAAGATATACATAACTTATAAAATTAACTTACTTAACTAATTTTTGTATCCTCGTGTTTTTATTACATATATGAGGGGGTTCACCCCCTCGTCAGTACCTCGCTCTTTAAACTAAAGCTTAAATTTTGTCATAATTCATTAAGAATGACCCCTGAATCACAAAAGCCGCAGAATAAATAGTTGAAATTACTAAAAATACTTTAGCGTAAAGAGCGAGGTATTAGGAGGAGGTGAGCCCCTCATATGTGTAATAATTTCTGTTCGTTTTAAGTTTTAATGCTGCTCCTTACTTCAAGTTAAAAAAAACTTTTTCATATTTATTTTTCATTTTTTTTAAATAATGCTAGAAAATCCTGCGCTCCCTTCATGGAAATTTTCTTCCCCCATGACAAATTCCCTCGATGGAAAGTTCCTCCAACATATACCCTCTTCTCAACCCCTCCCCCAACCAAAAAATCCCCCTGAAAACGTCTGTACACTTCCCAATAATCATTACTATATGTAAGCACTGGTCAAAGTTTGTAACTTGTACCCCCTACCACGGGGACTGTGGGGGAATAAGTCGTCCCCGTAGATATAGTTATAAGGTTTTTCGACTACGCTGAATAAAATGGCTATCTCAGAATTTTGATCCGTTGACTTTGGGAAAACAATTAGCGTGGGAGGGGGCCTAGGTGCCCTCCAATTTTGGTCACTAAAAAAGGGCACTAGAACTTTTCATTTCCGTTACAATGAGCCCTCTCGCAACATTCTAGGACACGGGGTCAATACGGTCACCCCAGGGAAAAAAAAACAAACAAATAAACACGCATCCGTGATCTGCCTTCTGGCAAAAAATACAAAATTCCACATTTTTGTAGAAACTTATGATGAACTTGATGAAACTTGATAAAACTTAAATGTTTTCATCAAACTTGATGAAACTTATATATTTGAAATCAGCATTAAAATGCGATTCTTTTGATGTAGCTATTTGTATCAAAATTCCATTTTTTAGAGTTTTGGTTACTATTGAGCCGGGTCGCTCCTTACTACAGTTCGTTACCACGAACTGTTTGATATGTTAGATAGGCTGTGAAGTAATAACTTTTGTTTGTTGTATGTTTCAACTTCGCTCTTTACTTCCCTCAGATTTTTTTTTGAATTAATCCTTGCCCGTTTTTAACATAAAAATATAGAAGGCACAAAACTATAAAAAAAAGAAGCAGATGCGCCCGGCACCGATATTTGAGATAGCGACACGTGCGATACCAATACGCCCGAAACCGCGTACAACCCTTTCTCCGGGGATTATGGAGGGTCATATCATTATCAAAAGCATATGTATTGGACCTTTAAACTATGTTGAACAAAGTGGTTATCTAAAATTTTGGTCAGAAGACTTAGGGGGAGGAGGCACAGAAGGAGGAGGGCTAGCCGTCCTCCAATTTTTTTGGTCACTTAAAAAGGGCACTAACAATTTTAATTTCCGTTCGAGAGAACCATTAAACACTTTTCTAAGACGTTCTGGTAACCCGCTAGCACTGCTAACGTTGCAGTAGTCTGCTGGTGAACAGACGATTTATGAAAATTACAAAGGGAGCTGGGAGGGGAGCCTACGGGAGGGGTTCTGGTAAATCTCCAGTTAAGGGATTAGAACCATAACTATTATAGTGGTACCGATTTATACTTCCAAGCTTTTCCACTTAAGAAGTGGCACCAAAAGTGCTGTTTAGTGCTATATGGCACTTACGGATGGTAAAATTGATAAAAACACGCGGATATGAGCACTAGTTTTCAAATGAGCCACTATACATCTCTCTAAGAAGTTCTGGTAGCCCACTAGCTCCAGCTTTTCTTCTTGGGACTTGGTACCAAAAGTGACGTTTGAATGCCATTTGGTGCTTGCATATAGTTGAATTTATAGGAAAAACGTAGATATGAGCAATATCTTTGATATAAGCTATTAAACGTCTCTCTACGATGTTCTGGTAGCGCGCTAGCCCCAACCCTTGAGAAATGGCACAAAAATGCAACTTATAGTACCATAGGGCACTTCTAGATGGTGGTCCTTATAAAAAGCACGTATATATAAGAAATAGTTCTAAATAAGTCATTCAACATATCTCTATGATGTTTTGGTGACCTGCTAGCCCTGGAAAAAGAAAAAAAAGAGACATCATTGTTACCAATGCAAAAAAGGGATTTTTCTTTCTGTTCAAGGTGGGGGACTGTAATTCCCCAATTCAAGGTTTTCAACCATGTTGATTCCAATGGTGCAGTTTTCGCGATGGGGCAGCAATCTGACGCCATATTCGAGAGGTTTCAGACTTTTTCCGAAAAAGTCTTTGTTTTTTTATTGTCTTTTCGCAATAAACTTTTACTTTGATGATAAACTGAAATAATAGTTACCAGTTCTCAATCAGTGTCGAATGGAGATTTTTTCTTATTATGTAGTGTTTTTTTTCAAAGCGTTTTTTAACTTTTGGTTACAATGGGCTGTGGTTCACTCTTTACTAGGTTGCAGCTACTGCTGCAACCATGATACACAAATGACACTGAGAAGTATTTTGGAATTTTTTTTTTGTATATGACCGGAAATAATTTCCATTTTTCAATCTGACTATTTTTCTGATTTTGAAGGAGACTTTTTAACAGCAGAGATTTTTTGCATAATTTTTTACAGATTTATTTAATTATTTGCGTTGGATTTTTGCAATTTGATTTTCGCTTTTATTTCATTTAGTTTTGATCTTGGCAAAATGTGCAAATAAGAGTTGTTTCAATATTTTATACTTTTACTGCTGATTTACTCTTCTTTATAGCCACAGAATTAAAACTTTCCATTTCTAAATTTTCGAATTTCGGTGCTGTATTTAAATTATAGCAAACATTCTTGTTAAGGTTCTCAACTCAAAGTAATTTGGAGAACACCAGCGAATGTGATCTAGTTACACCTTCTTCTAAACATAGAGCTGAAAACAGTCGCAAATTTGATATTCTGCATGCAGAGAAAAACTATTAAAGCTGCATAAGTACCATGCGCAAGGAATTACCGTATTTAGCTACGACACACAAATATGCAACATTTCATTTGCTTTGGGTACAATCATTCGTCATGAATAGTAAATCAATCAGCAAAGACAAAACAATCGAAAAAGGTTTGCTGCCTTTGAAGGTAGTATAGTTTTTACCGAACGTTAACCCTTAAATTAGATCCAACCCTACTAGTTAATTTAGAGGTAGAAAAATAGTATAGTTAACAAAAGTGAAGATAAGACTTGCGACTGAGTGATTGCCTCAAGATAAGTCACTTATATTTAATATATTTATATTATATATTTAATTATTATAATATACTAGCTGTTGGGGTGGCGCTTCGCGCCACCCCAACACCTAGTTGGTGGGGGCGCTTCGCGCCCCCCCCCCAAGCCCCCCCGCGCGCGTAAGTCGTTACGCGCCATAATAGTTACGCGCCATTGTAGTTGTGTCCCTATGTCCCACCTGTGAATATAGATATATATATATATATATCTATATATATAAAAATAAGTTGTCTGTCTGTCTGTGGATGTGTGGATCAGGTGACGTCACCTGAAAAAACTGGATCAGGTGACGTCAAAACTGAAAAAACTAAAAAAAGGCAAAAACTACAAAAAAAACTAAAAACTAATAAAAAAAATAAAAAAGCTAAAAAACTAAAAAAAACTAAAAAAAGGCAAAAACTACAAAAAAAACTAAAAACTAATAAAAAAGCTAAAAAACTAAAAAAACTAAAAAAAGGCAAAAACTACAAAAAAAACTAAAAACTAATAAAAAAAATAAAAAAGCTAAAAAACTAAAAAAACTAAAAAATCTAAAAAAAGGTAAAAAACTAAAAAAACTAAAAACTAAAAAAAAGGAAAAAACTGAAAAATAAGCTAAAATAAAGGTAAAAACCAATAAAAAACTAAAAAAAAAACTGAAAAAACTAAAAAAAGGCAAAAACTACAAAAAAAACTAAAAACTAATAAAAAAGTAAAAAAGCTAAAAAACTAAAAAAAATAAAAAAACTAAAAAAAAGGTAAAAAACTAAAAAAAAATACAAAAAAAAAACTAAAAAAAAGGAAAAAACTGAAAAATAAGCTAAAATAAAGGTAAAAACCAATAAAAAACTAAAAAGAAAAAAAGGAAAAAACTAAAAAAAATTTTCATCTAAAAAACTAAAAAAAACTAAAAAAGGTAAAAACTAAAAGAACTAAAAAAGAAAAAAAAAAATGACGACACTCAAAGAGAAAGCGACCAGGACAAAAGGAATGTTCGATTAGCAATCAACAAAGCACCGGGCACAGGGAGTATAAATGACGACCAGGACATAAGTAAAAAAAAAACTAATAAAACTAAAAAGAAGGTAAAAACTACAAAAAAACTAAAAAGAAAAAAACTAAAAAAAGGCAAAAACTACAAAAAAAACTAAAAACTAATAAAAAAGCTAAAAAACTAAAAAAACTAAAAAAAGGCAAATACTACAAAAAAAACTAAAAACTAATAAAAAAAATAAAAAAGCTAAAAAACTAAAAAAACTAAAAAAACTAAAAAAAGGTAAAAAACTAAAAAAACTAAAAACTAAAAAAAACTAAAAAAAAGGAAAAAAACTGAAAAATAAGCTAAAATAAAGGTAAAAACCAATAAAAAACTAAAAAAAAACTGAAAAAACTAAAAAAAGGCAAAAACTACAAAAAAACTAAAAACTAATAAAAAAAAGTAAAAAAGCTAGAAAAATAAAAAAAATAAAAAAACTAAAAAAAGGTAAAAAACTAAAAAAAAATAAAAAATAAAAAAAAACTAAAAAAAAGGAAAAAACTGAAAAATAAGCTAAAATAAAGGTAAAAACCAATAAAAAACTAAAAAGAAAAAATGGAAAAAACTAAAAAAAATTTTCATCTAAATAACTAAAAAAAAACTAAAAAAGGTAAAAACTAAAAGAACTAAAAAAGAAAAAAATAAATGACGACACTCAAAGAGAAAGCGACCAGGACAAAAGGAATGTTCGATTAGCAATCAACAAAGCAGGGAGTATAAATGACGACCAGGACATAAGTAAAAAAAAAAACTAACAAAACTAAAAAGAAGGTAAAAACTACAAAAAAACTAAAAAGAAAAAAAAACTAAAAACTAATAAAAAAAACTAAAAAATCTAAAAATCTAAATAAACTAAAAAAGAAAAAAAAAGGAAAAAAATAAAGGAGAAAAACAAAACTAAAAAACGAATGTATATACAGACCGGGACACCGGGATACAAATGACGACCGGGACACAGGGAATATAAATGACGACCGGGACACAGGGACACAACTACAACGGGGACACCGGGGGAAACAGGGGGATATAAATGACGACCGGGACACCGGGACAGGGAATGGTCGATTAGCAATCACCATCAACAAAGCTCAAGGGCAATCATTAGAATCATGAGGTATAGATCTGAATACAGATTGTTTTCCCATGGACCATTATATGTTGCATGTTCAAGAGTCGGTAAACCTGACAATCTATTTATATGCAAAGACAATGGGACAGCAAAGAATGTTGTATATTCGCAAGTTTTACGTAGTTAAAACCATATATATATATATATATATATATATATATATATATATATATATATATATATATATATATATATATATATATATATATATATATATATATATATATATATCTATATTCACAGGTGGGACATAGGGACACAACTACAATGGCGCGTAACTATTATGGCGCGTAACGACTTACGCGCGCGGGGGGGCTTGGGGGGGGCGCGAAGCGCCCCCACCAACTAGGTGTTGGGGTGGCGCGAAGCGCCACCCCAACAGCTAGTATATATATATATATATATATATATATATATATATATATATATATATATATACTAGCTGTTGGGGTGGCGCTTCGCGCCACCCCAACACCTAGTTGGTGGGGGCGCTTCGCGCCCCCCCCAAGCCCCCCCGCGCGCGTAAGTCGTTACGCGCCATAATAGTTACGCGCCATTGTAGTTGTGTCCCTATGTCCCACCTGTGAATATAGATAGATATATATATATGGTTTTAACTACGTAAAACTTGCGAATATACAACATTCTTTGCTGTCCCATTGTCTTTGCATATAAATAGATTGTCAGGTTTACCGACTCTTGAACATGCAACATATAATGGTCCATGGGAAAACAATCTGTATTCAGATCTATACCTCATGATTCTAATGATTGCCCTTGAGCTTTGTTGATGGTGATTGCTAATCGACCATTCCCTGTCCCGGTGTCCCGGTCGTCATTTACATCCCCCTGTTTCCCCCGGTGTCCCCGTTGTAGTTGTGTCCCTGTGTCCCGGTCGTCATTTATATTCCCTGTGTCCCGGTCGTCATTTGTATCCCGGTGTCCCGGTCTGTATATACATTCGTTTTTTAGTTTATTTTTTCTCCTTTATTTTTTCCTTTTTTTTTCTTTTTTAGCTTATTTAGATTTTTAGATTTTTTAGTTTTTTTATTAGTTTTTAGTTTTTTTTTTCTTTTTAGTTTTTTTGTCCCGGTCGTCATTTATATCCCCCTGTTTCCCCCGGTGTCCCCGTTGTAGTTGTGTCCCTGTGTCCCGGTCGTCATTTATATTCCCTGTGTCCCGGTCGTCATTTGTATCCCGGTGTACCAGTCTGTATATACATTCGTTTTTTAGTTTTGTTTTTCTCCTTTATTTTTTTCCTTTTTTTTTCTTTTTTAGTTTATTTAGATTTTTAGATTTTTTAGTTTTTTTATTAGTTTTTAGTTTTTTTTTTCTTTTTAGTTTTTTTGTAGTTTTTACCTTCTTTTTAGTTTTGTTAATTTTTTTTTTTACTTGTGTCCTGGTCGTCATTTATACTCCCTGTGTCCCGGTGCTTTGTTGATTGCTAATCGAACATTCCTTTTGTCCTGGTCGCTTTCTCTTTGAGTGTCGTCATTTATTTTTTTCTTTTTTAGTTCTTTTAGTTTTTACCTTTTTTAGTTTTTTTAGTTTTTTACCTTTTTTTAGTTTTTTTAGTTTTTTTAGTTTTTTAGCTTTTTATTTTTTTTATTAGTTTTTAGTTTTTTTGTAGTTTTTGCCTTTTTTTTTAGTTTTTTTAGTTTTTTAGCTTTTTTATTAGTTTTTAGTTTTTTTTGTAGTTTTTGCCTTTTTTTAGTTTTTTTAGTTTTTTAGCTTTTTTATTTTTTTTATTAGTTTTTAGTTTTTTTTGTAGTTTTTGCCTTTTTTTAGTTTTTTCAGTTTTGACGTCACCTGATCCAGTTTTTTCAGGTGACGTCACCTGATCCACGATCCACAGATCCACAGACAACTTATTTTTATATATATAGATAGTTTTTTTTTTTACTTATGTCCTGGTCGTCATTTATACTCCCTGTGTCCCGGTGCTTTGTTGATTGCTAATCGAACATACCTTTTGTCCTGGTCGCTTTCTCTTTGAGTGTCGTCATTTATTAGTTTTTTTTCCTTTTTTTTTTAGTTTTTTATTGGTTTTTACCTTTATTTTAGCTTATTTTTCAGTTTTTTTTCCTTTTTTTTTAGTTTTTTTTTATTTTTTATTTTTTTTAGTTTTTTACCTTTTTTTAGTTTTTTTAGTTTTTTTAGTTTTTTTAGTTTTTTAGCTTTTTTACTTTTTTTATTAGTTTTAGTTTTTTTTTGTAGTTTTTTGCCTTTTTTTAGTTTTTTCAGTTTTTTTTTAGTTTTTTATTGGTTTTTTACCTTTATAGTTTTTTTAGTTTTTTAGCTTTTTTATTTTTTTTATTAGTTTTTAGTTTCTTTTGTAGTTTTTGCCTTTTTTTAGTTTTTTCAGTTTTGACGTCACCTGATCCAGTTTTTTCAGGTGACGTCACCTGACACATCCATCCACACATCCATCCACACATCCACAGACAGACAACTTATTTTTATATATATAGATATATATATATATATATATATATATATATATTTTTAGTTTATTTAGATTTTTAGATTTTTTACTTTTTTTATTAGTTTTTAGTTTTTTTTTCTTTTTAGTTTTTTTGTAGTTTTTACCTTCTTTTTAGTTTTGTTAGTTTTTTTTTTTACTTATGTCCTGGTCGTCATTTATACTCCCTGTGTCCCGGTGCTTTGTTGATTGCTAATCGAACATTCCTTTTGTCCTGGTCGCTTTCTCTTTGAGTGTCGTCATTTATTTTATTCTTTTTTAGTTCTTTTAGTTTTTACCTTTTTTAGTTTTTTTTAGTTTTTTAGATGAAAATTTTTTTTAGTTTTTTCCTTTTTTTCTTTTTAGTTTTTTATTGGTTTTTACCATTCTTTTAGCTTATTTTTCAGTTTTTTCCTTATTTTTAGTTTTTTTTTATTTTTTTTTTTTTTTAGTTTTTTACCTTTTTTTAGTTTTTTTAGTTTTTTTAGTTTTTTAGCTTTTTTACTTTTTTTATTAGTTTTTAGTTTTTTTTGTAGTTTTTGCCTTTTTTTAGTTTTTTCAGTTTTTTTTAGTTTTTTATTGGTTTTTACCTTTATTTTAGCTTATTTTTCAGTTTTTTCCTTTTTTTTAGTTTTTTTTAGTTTAGTTTAGTTTTTTTAGTTTTTTACCTTTTTTTAGTTTTTTTAGTTTTTTTTAGTTTTTTAGCTTTTTTATTTTTTTTATTAGTTTTTAGTTTTTTTTGTAGTTTTTGCCTTTTTTTAGTTTTTTTAGTTTTTTAGCTTTTTTATTAGTTTTTAGTTTTTTTTTGTAGTTTTTGCCTTTTTTTAGTTTTTTTCTTTTTAGTTTTTTTGTAGTTTTTACCTTCTTTTTAGTTTTGTTAGTTTTTTTTTTTTACTTATGTCCTGGTCGTCATTTATACTCCCTGTGTCCCGGTGCTTTGTTGATTGCTAATCGAACATTCCTTTTGTCCTGGTCGCTTTCTCTTTGAGTGTCGTCATTTATTTTATTCTTTTTTAGTTCTTTTAGTTTTTACCTTTTTTAGTTTTTTTTAGTTTTTTAGATGAAAATTTTTTTTAGTTTTTTCCTTTTTTTCTTTTTAGTTTTTTATTGGTTTTTACCTTTATTTTAGCTTATTTTTCAGTTTTTTCCTTTTTTTTATTTTTTTTTATTTTTTATTTTTTTTTAGTTTTTTACCTTTTTTTAGTTTTTTTAGTTTTTTTTAGTTTTTTAGCTTTTTTACTTTTTTTATTAGTTTTTAGTTTTTTATTGGTTTTTACCTTTGTTTTAGCTTATTTTTCAGTTTTTTGCTTTTTTTTAGTTTTTAGTTTTTTTAGTTTTTTACCTTTTTTTAGTTTTTTTTAGTTTTTTTAGTTTTTTAGCTTTTTTATTTTTTTTATTAGTTTTTAGTTTTTTGTAGTTTTTGCCTTTTTTTAGTTTTTTTAGTTTTTTAGCTTTTTTATTAGTTTTTAGTTTTTTTTGTAGTTTTTGCCTTTTTTTAGTTTTTTAGTTTTTTAGCTTTTTTATTTCTTTTATTAGTTTTTAGTTTTTTTTTGTAGTTTTTGCCTTTTTTTAGTTTTTTCAGTTTTGACGTCACCTGATCCAGTTTTTTCAGGTGACGTCACCTGATCCACAGATCCACACACAGACAACTTATTTTTATATATATAGATATATATATACTAGCTGTTGGGGTGGCGCTTCGCGCCACCCCAACACCTAGTTGGTGGGGGCGCTTCGCGCCCCCCCCAAGCCCCCCCGCGCGCGTAAGTCGTTACGCGCCATAATAGTTACGCGCCATTGTAGTTGTGTCCCTATGTCCCACCTGTGAATATAGATATATATATATATATATGGTTTTAACTACGTAAAACTTGCGAATATACAACATTCTTTGCTGTCCCATTGTCTTTGCATATAAATAGATTGTCAGGTTATCCCCCTGTTTCCCCCGGTGTCCCCGTTGTAGTTGTGTCCCTGTGTCCCGGTCGTTATTTATATTCCCTGTGTCCCGGTCGTCATTTGTATCCCGGTGTACCGGTCTGTATATACATTCGTTTTTTAGTTTTGTTTTCTCCTTTATTTTTTTCCTTTTTTTTTCTTTTTTAGTTTATTTAGATTTTTAGATTTTTTAGTTTTTTTATTAGTTTTTAGTTTTTTTTTCTTTTTAGTTTTTTTGTAGTTTTTACCTTCTTTTTAGTTTTGTTAATTTTTTTTTTTACTTGTGTCCTGGTCGTCATTTATACTCCCTGTGTCCCGGTGCTTTGTTGATTGCTAATCGAACATTCCTTTTGTCCTGGTCGCTTTCTCTTTGAGTGTCGTCATTTATTTTTTTCTTTTTTAGTTCTTTTAGTTTTTACCTTTTTTAGTTTTTTTTTAGTTTTTAGTTTTTTTAGTTTTTTACCTTTTTTTAGTTTTTTTAGTTTTTTAGCTTTTTTATTTTTTTTATTAGTTTTTAGTTTTTTTGTAGTTTTTGCCTTTTTTTTTAGTTTTTTGTCCTGGTCGCTTTCTCTTTGAGTGTCGTCATTTATTAGTTTTTTCCTTTTTTTTTTTAGTTTTTTATTGGTTTTTACCTTTATTTTAGCTTATTTTTCAGTTTTTTTTCCTTTTTTTTAGTTTTTTTTTATTTTTTATTTTTTTTAGTTTTTTACCTTTTTTTAGTTTTTTTAGTTTTTTTTAGTTTTTTAGCTTTTTTACTTTTTTTATTAGTTTTTAGTTTTTTTTTGTAGTTTTTTGCCTTTTTTTAGTTTTTTCAGTTTTTTTTTTAGTTTTTTATTGGTTTTTTACCTTTATAGTTTTTTTAGTTTTTTAGCTTTTTTATTTTTTTTATTAGTTTTTAGTTTTTTTTTGTAGTTTTTGCCTTTTTTTAGTTTTTTCAGTTTTGACGTCACCTAATCCAGTTTTTTCAGGTGACGTCACCTGACACATCCATCCACACATCCATCCATCCATCCATCCACAGACAACTTATTTTTATATATATAGATATATATATATATATATATATATATATATATATATATATATATTATATATATATATATAGATTTAACTACTTAAGACTTGCGAATATACAACATTCTTTGCTGTCCTATTGTCTGTCCATATAAATAGATTGTCAGGTTTACCAACTCTTGAACATGCAACATAATAATTGGCCATGGGAAAACAATCCGTATTCATATCTATACCGCATTTTTCTAACGATTGCCCTTGAGCTTTGTTGATGGTGATTGCTAATCGAACATTCCCTGTGTCCCCGTCGTCATTTATATATCCCCCTGTGCCCCCGGCGTCCCCGTTGTAGTTGTGTCCCTGTGTCCAGGTATCCCAGTCTGTAATTTCTCTTTGAGCGTCCCGGTCGTCATTATATTCTCTCTGTCCCGGTGTCCCGGTCGTCGTTTGTGTCCCGGTGTCACGGTCTGTAGTGTCATCTTATAATGACGTCATATACAAAGCCTTATATACTTATAATGACGTCAAATGCAAACCCACAAACAAACAAACATGCATATATACAACTTATTTTTATATATATAGATACAGTTTCCTTTTTGTTTTTTTTTTGTTTTTTAGCTTTTTCTTTTCTTAGTTTTTTTCTTTTTTAGTTTTCTTTTTTTTAGTTTCTTCTGTTTATTGATTTGTTTTCTTCAGTTTGTCAATGTTCATTCTAACATTGACACTTGGAAAAATCTTTACGTGCCAAGCATGCTAAAGCTCCAACAATTTATAATAATTTTGGGTATCTGTTTTAAGGTTGTCGAATTACTTTAATCTATTGTCAAAATATATTGAAATATTTGTGCAATTCCCAGTTTATTTTTATTTTTTTTTTTAGTTCTTTAGCTTTTTTTAGTTTTTTTTTTAGTTTTTTATCTTTTTTATTTTTTTACGTTTTTTCTTTTTAGGTTTTTTTCTTTTTTTAATTTTTTTAATTTTTAATTTTTTTTTAGTTTTTTATTTTCAGTTTTTTTTTAGTTTTTTACCATTTTTCTTTTTTCGAATTACTTTAATCTATTGTCAAAATATTTCGAAATATTTATGCAATTTCCAGTTTTTTACATTCTAGTTTGTTTTCTTTTATATATATAGAAGATATAATCTGGCGTAACGGACAGACAACTTATTTTTATATATATAGATTATAATTTAATATATTTAATTATATATATATAAATATATTTAATTTAATATATTATAATATATATTTAATATATTTATATTTTATATATATATTTAATATATATTTAATATCAAGATAAGTCACTTGTATTTAATTTTAAAAAATCATGTTTTGATTTTATATTATTTTGCACATCTCTACTGAGTATACAGTCAATCAACGGTGCAAATCAATAATTTCAATTATGACATTACGGGACAATTATAATAAGGAGAAAACGGTGCTTATCTGTTAGCTAGTAAACAATCGAAATTTGGATGTATAAAATCAGACATTAAACGATTTATTGCTGTTTGTAAATGTAGCAATTAGCTTCGCTTCAGTGGAAAACTGCATTGTACCTATATTTGAGTAAATATTTAGTTGGTGTTTCAGTTAGTTTACATTTTGCATGCAGTCCCACTATACCTAACCTCCAACCCCCAACCCCCCTAATGTGAAAATATATAGCCATAATTATACATATATATATATATATATATATATATATATATATATATATATATATATATATATATATATATATATATATATATATATATATATATATATATATATATATATATATATATATATATATATATATATATATATATATATATATATATATATATATCCTATCTGTTTCCCAAGTG
>NW_027063508.1:0-34276 GCF_032884065.1 Artemia franciscana | reverse complement strand
AATTGTCTAATATCTTCATTTTTTCAACATACGTAGCTATTACCCTCGAAAACTAAAACTTTTGAAATAGGAAAAGAGCCTTCAATCACATTCTTTACCATGTGCAATCATAAAATAGTCAGATATCTTCATTTTTTCCACTGACAAAGCTATTACCCTCGAAAACTAAAACTTTTGAAATAGGAAAAGAGCCTTTAATCAAATTCTTTACCATTTGCAATCATAAAATATTCTAATATCTTCATTTTTTCCACAGACAAAGCTATTACCCTCGAAAACTAAAACTTTTGAAATAGGAAAAGAGCCTTTAATCAAATTCTTTACCATTTGCAATCATAAAATAGTCTAATATCTTCATTTTTTCAACATATGTAGCTATTACCCTCGAAAACTAAAACTTTTGAAATAGGAAAAGAGCCTTTAATCACATTTTTTACCATTTGCAATCATAAAATTGTCTAATATCTTCATTTTTTCCACAGACAAAGCTATTACCCTCGAAAACTAAAACTTTTGACATAGGAAAAGAGCCTTTAATCACATTCTTTACCATTTGCAATCATAAAATAGTCTAATATATTCATTTTTTCAACATACGTAGCTATTACCCTCGAAAACTAAAACTTTTCAAATAGGAAAAGAGCCTTTAAGCACATTCTTTACCATGTGCAATCATAAAATTGTCTAATATTTTCATTTTTTCAACACACGTAGCTATTACCCTCGAAAACTAAAACTTTTGACATAGGAAAAGAGCCTTTAATCACATTCTTTACCATTTGCAATCACAAAATAGTCTAATATCTTCATTTTTTCAACATACGTAACTATTACCCTCGAAAACTAAAACTTTTGAAATAGGAAAAGAGCCTTTAATCACATTCTTTACCATGTGCAATCATAAAATTGTCTAATATCTTCATTTTTTCAACATACGTAGCTATTACCCTCGAAAACTAAAACTTTTGAAATAGGAAAAGAGCCTTTAATCACATTCTTTACCATGTGCAATCATAAAATAGTCAGATATCTTCATTTTTTCCACTGACAAAGCTATTACCCTCGAAAACTAAAACTTTTGAAATAGGAAAAGAGCCTTTAATCAAATTCTTTACCATTTGCAATCATAAAATAGTCTAATATCTTCATTTTTCCACAGACAAAGCTATTACCCTCGAAAACTAAAACTTTTGAAATAGGAAAAGAGCCTTTAATCACATTCTTTACCATGTGCAATCATAAAATAGTCTAATATCTGAATTTTTTCAACATACGTAGCTATTACCCTCGAAAACTAAAACTTTTGAAATAGGAAAAGAGCCTTTAATCACATTCTTTACCATGTGCAATCATAAAATAGTCTAATATCTTCATTTTTTCCACAGACAAAGCTATTACCCTCGAAAACTAAAACTTTTGAAATAGGAAAAGAGCCTTTAATCAAATTCTTTACCATTTGCAATCATAAAATTAGTCTAATATCTTCATTTTTTCAACATACGTAGCTATTACCCTCGAAAACTAAAACTTTTGAAATAGGAAAAGAGCCTTTAATCACATTTTACCATTTGCAATCATAAAAGAGTCTAATATCTTCATTTTTTCAACATACGTAGCTATTACCCTCGAAAACTAAAACTTTAAAATAGGAAAAGAGCCTTTAATCACATTCTTTACCATGTGCAATCATAAAATAGTCTAATATCTTCATTTTTTCAACATACGTAGCTATTACCCTCGAAAACTAAAACTTTTGAAATAGGAAAAGAGCCTTTAATCACATTCTTTACCATTTGCAATCATAAAATAGTCTAATATCTTCATTTTTTCAACATACGTAGCTATTACCCTCGAAAACTAAAACTTTTGAAATAGGAAAAGAGCCTTTAATCACATTCTTTACCATTTGCAATCATAAAATTGTCTAATATCTTCATTTTTTCCACAGACAAAGCTATTACCCTCGAAAACTAAAACTTTTGAAATAGGAAAAGAGCCTTTAATCACATTCTTTACCATTTGCAATCATAAAATAGTCTAATATCTTCATTTTTTCAACATACGTAGCTATTACCCTCGAAAACTAAAACTTTTGAAATAGGAAAAGAGCCTTTAATCACATTCTTTACCATTGCAATCATAAAATTGTCTAATATCTTCATTTTTTCAACATACGTAGCTATTACCCTCGAAAACTAAAACTTTTGACATAGGAAAAGAGCCTTTAATCACATTCTTTACCATTTGCAATCATAAAATAGTCTAATATCTTCATTTTTTCAACATACGTAGCTATTACCCTCGAAAACTAAAACTTTTGAAATAGGAAAAGAGCCTTTAATCACATTCTTTACCATGTGCAATCATAAAATTGTCTAATATCTTCATTTTTTCAACATACGTAGCTATTACCCTCGAAAACTAAAACTTTTGAAATAGGAAAAGAGCCTTTAATCACATTCTTTACCATGTGCAATCATAAAATTGTCTAATATCTTCATTTTTTCCACAGACAAAGCTATTACCCTCGAAAACTAAAACTTTTGAAATAGGAAAAGAGCCTTTAATCACATTCTTTACCATGTGCAATCATAAAATAGCTAATATCTTCATTTTTTCAACATACTAGCTATTACCCTCGAAAACTAAAACTTTTGAAATAGGAAAAGAGCCTTTAATCACATTCTTTACCATTTGCAATCATAAAATAGTCTAATATCTTCATTTTTTCAACATACGTAGCTATTACCCTCGAAAACTAAAACTTTTGAAATAGGAAAAGAGCCTTTAATCACATTTTTACCATGTGCAATCATAAAATTGTCTAATATCTTCATTTTTTCAACATAGCTATTACCCTCGAAAACTAAACTTTTGAAATAGGAAAAGAGCCTTTAATCACATTCTTTACCATTTGCAATCATAAAATTGTCTAATATCTTCATTTTTTCAACAACGTAGCTATTACCCTCGAAAACTAAAACTTTTGAAATAGGAAAAGAGCCTTTAATCACATTCTTTACCATTTGCAATCATAAAATAGTCTAATATCTTCATTTTTTCAACATACGTAGCTATTACCCTCGAAAACTAAAACTTTTGAAATAGGAAAAGAGCCTTTAATCACATTCTTTACCATGTGCAATCATAAAATTGTCTAATATCTTCATTTTTTCAACATACGCTATTACCCTCGAAAACTAAAACTTTTGACATAGGAAAAGAGCCTTTAATCACATTCTTTACCATATGCAATCATAAAATAGTCTAATATCTTCATTTTTTCAACATACGTAGCTATTACCCTCGAAAACTAAAACTTTTGAAATAGGAAAAGAGCCTTTAATCACATTCTTTACCATGTGCAATCATAAAATTGTCTAATATCTTCATTTTTTCAACATACTTAGCTATTACCCTCGAAAACTAAAACTTTTGAAATAGGAAAAGAGCCTTTAATCACATTCTTTACCATTTGCAATCATAAAATAGTCAATATCTTCATTTTTTCCACAGACAAAGCTATTACCCTCGAAAACTAAAACTTTTGAATAGGAAAAGAGCCTTTAATCAAATTCTTTACCATTTGCAATCATAAAATAGTCTAATATCTTCATTTTTTCAACATATGTAGCTATTACCCTCGAAAACTAAAACTTTTGAAATAGGAAAAGAGCCTTTAATCACATTTTTACCATTTGCAATCATAAAATAGTCTAATATCTTCATTTTTTCAACATACGTAGCTATTACCCTCGAAAACTAAAACTTTTGAATAGGAAAAGAGCCTTTAATCACATTCTTTACCATGTGCAATCATAAAATAGTCTAATATTTCATTTTTTCAACATACGTAGCTATTACCCTCGAAAACTAAAACTTTTGAAATAGGAAAAGAGCCTTTAATCACATTCTTTACCATTTGCAATCATAAAATAGTCTAATATCTTCATTTTTTCAACATACGTAGCTATTACCCTCGAAAACTAAAACTTTTGAAATAGGAAAAGAGCCTTTAATCACATTCTTTACCATGTGCAATCATAAAATTGTCTAATATCTTCATTTTTTCCAACATACAAAGCTATTACCCTCGAAAACTAAAACTTTTGAAATAGGAAAAGAGCCTTTAATCACATTCTTTACCATTTGCAATCATAAAATAGTCTAATATCTTCATTTTTTCAACATACGTAGCTATTACCCTCGAAAACTAAAACTTTTGAAATAGGAAAAGAGCCTTTAATCACATTCTTTACCATGTGCAATCATAAAATTGTCTAATATCTTCATTTTTTCCACAACAAAGCTATTACCCTCGAAAACTAAAACTTTTGAAATAGGAAAAGAGCCTTTAATCACATTCTTTACCATTTGCAATCATAAAATAGTCTAATATCTTCATTTTTTCAACATACGTAGCTATTACCCTCGAAAACTAAAACTTTTGAAATAGGAAAAGAGCCTTTAATACTTATATTCACATTTCATAAAACCTGATCTAATGTCAGCTTCATTTTTTCACAATAGCTATGTACCTAATCGAAAACTAAACTTTTGAAATAGGAAAAGAGCCTTTAATCACATTCTTTACCATTTGCAATCATAAAATAGTCTAATATCTTCATTTTTTCAACATACGTAGCTATTACCCTCGAAAACTAAAACTTTTAAAATAGGAAAAGAGCCTTTAATCACATTCTTTACCATGTGCAATCATAAAATTGTCTAATATCTTCATTTTTTCAACATACGTAGCTATTACCCTCGAAAACTAAAACTTTTGAAATAGGAAAAGAGCCTTTAATCACATTCTTTACCATTTGCAATCATAAAATAGTCTAATATCTTCATTTTTTCAACATACGTAGCTATTACCCTCGAAAACTAAAACTTTTGAAATAGGAAAAGAGCCTTTAATCACATTCTTTACCATGTGCAATCATAAAATTGTCTAATATCTTCATTTTTTCAACATAGCTATTACCCTCGAAAACTAAAACTTTTGAAATAGGAAAAGAGCCTTTAATCACATTCTTTACCATGTGCAATCATAAAATAGTCTAATATCTTCATTTTTTCAACATACGTAGCTATTACTCTCGAAAACTAAAACTTTTGAAATAGGAAAAGAGCCTTTAATCACATTCTTTACCATTTGCAATCATAAAATAGTCTAATATCTTCATTTTTTCAACATACGTAGCTATTACCCTCGAAAACTAAAACTTTTGAAATAGGAAAAGAGCCTTTAATCACATTCTTTACCATTTGCAATCATAAAATTGTCTAATATCTTCATTTTTTCAACATACGTTTCTATTACCCTCGAAAACTAAAACTTTTGAAATAGGAAAAGAGCCTTTAATCACATTCTTTACCATTTGCAATCATAAAATAGTCTAATATCTTCATTTTTTCAACATACGTAGCTCTTACCCCGAAAACTAAAACTTTTGAAATAGGAAAAGAGCCTTTAATCACATTCTTTACCATGTGCAATCATAAAATAGTCTAATATCTTCATTTTTTCAACATACGTAGCTATTACCCTCGAAAACTATAAACTTTTGAAATAGGAAAAGAGCCTTTAATCACATTCTTTACCATTTGCAATCATAAAATTGTCTAATATCTTCATTTTTTCAACATACGTAGCTATTACCCTCGAAAACTAAAACTTTTGAAATAGGAAAAGAGCCTTTAATCACATTCTTTACCATTTGCAATCATAAAATAGTCTAATATCTTCATTTTTTCAACATACGTAGCTATTACCCTCGAAAACTAAAACTTTTGAAATAGGAAAAGAGCCTTTAATCACATTCTTTACCATTTGCAATCATAAAATAGTCTAATATCTTCATTTTTTCAACATACGTAGCTATTACCCTCGAAAACTAAAACTTTTGAAATAGGAAAAGAGCCTTTAATCACATTCTTTACCATTTGCAATCATAAAATAGTCTAATATCTTCATTTTTTCACAGACAAAGCTATTACCCTCGAAAACTAAAACTTTTGAAATAGGAAAAGAGCCTTTAATCACATTCTTTACCATGTGCAATCATAAAATAGTCTAATATCTTCATTTTTTCAACATACGTAGCTATTACCCTCGAAAACTAAAACTTTTGAAATAGGAAAAGAGCCTTTAATCACATTCTTTACCATTTGCAATCATAAAATAGTCTAATATCTTCATTTTTTCAACATACTTAGCTATTACCCTCGAAAACTAAAACTTTTGAAATAGGAAAAGAGCCTTTAATCACATTCTTTACCATGTGCAATCATAAAATTGTCTAATATCTTCATTTTTTCAACATACGTAGCTATTACCCTCGAAAACTAAAACTTTTGAAATAGGAAAAGAGCCTTTAATCACATTCTTTACCATGTGCAATCATAAAATAGTCTAATATCTTCATTTTTTCCACATGACGTAGCTATTACCCTCGAAAACTAAAACTTTTGAAATAGGAAAAGAGCCTTTAATCACATTCTTTACCATGTGCAATCATAAAATAGTCTAATATCTTCATTTTTTCAACATACGTAGCTATTACCCTCGAAAACTAAAACTTTTGAAATAGGAAAAGAGCCTAATCACATTCTTTACCATTTGCAATCATAAAATAGTCTAATATCTTCATTTTTTCAACATACGTAGCTATTACCCTCGAAAACTAAAACTTTTGAAATAGGAAAAGAGCCTTTAATCACATTTTACCATTGCAATCATAAAATTGTCTAATATCTTCATTTTTTCAACATACGTAGCTATTACCCTCGAAAACTAAAACTTTTGAAATAGGAAAAGAGCCTTTAATCACATTCTTTACCATTTGCAATCATAAAATAGTCTAATATCTTCATTTTTTCAACATACGTAGCTATTACCCTCGAAAACTAAAACTTTTGAAATAGGAAAAGAGCCTTTAATCACATTCTTTACCATGTGCAATCATAAAATAGTCTAATATCTTCATTTTTCAACATACGTAGCTATTACCCTCTGAAAACTAAAACTTTTGAAATGGTTCTAATCACATTCTTTACCTTGCAATCATAAAATTGTCATATTCATTTTTTCAACATAGTAGTAGACTCTAACCCTCGAAAACTAAAACTTTTGAAATAGGAAAAGAGCCTTTAATCACATTCTTTACCATTTGCAATCATAAAATAGTCTAATATCTTCATTTTTTCAACATACGTAGCTATTACCCTCGAAAACTAAAACTTTTGAAATAGGAAAAGAGCCTTTAATCACATTCTTTACCATGTGCAATCATAAAATTGTCTAATATCTTCATTTTTTCAACATACGTAGCTATTACCCTCGAAAACTAAAACTTTTGAAATAGGAAAAGAGCCTTTAATCACATTCTTTACCATTTGCAATCATAAAATAGTCTAATATCTTCATTTTTTCAACATACGTAGCTATTACCCTCGAAAACTAAAACTTTTGAAATAGGAAAAGAGCCTTTAATCACATTCTTTACCATTGCAATCATAAAATAGTCTAATATCTTCATTTTTTCAACATACGTAGCTATTACCCTCGAAAACTAAAACTTTTGAAATAGGAAAAGAGCCTTTAATCACATTCTTTACCATTTGCAATCATAAAATAGTCTAATATCTTCATTTTTTCAACATACGTAGCTATTACCCTCGAAAACTAAAACTTTTGAAATAGGAAAAGAGCCTTTAATCACATTCTTTACCATGTGCAATCATAAAATAGTCTAATATCTTCATTTTTTCAACATACGTAGCTATTACCCTCGAAAACTAAAACTTTTGAAATAGGAAAAGAGCCTTTAATCACATTCTTTACCATTGCAATCATAAAATTGTCTAATATCTTCATTTTTTCAACATACGTAGCTATTACCCTCGAAAACTAAAACTTTTGAAATAGGAAAAGAGCCTTTAATCACATTCTTTACCATGTGCAATCATAAAATAGTCTAATATCTTCATTTTTTCAACATACGTAGCTATTACCCTCGAAAACTAAAACTTTTGAAATAGGAAAAGAGCCTTTAATCACATTCTTTACCATTTGCAATCATAAAATAGTCTAATATCTTCATTTTTTCAACATACGTAGCTATTACCCTCGAAAACTAAAACTTTTGACATAGGAAAAGAGCCTTTAATCACATTCTTTACCATGTGCAATCATAAAATAGTCTAATATCTTCATTTTTTCAACATACGTAGCTATTACCCTCGAAAACTAAAACTTTTGAAATAGGAAAAGAGCCTTTAATCACATTCTTTACCATTGTGCAATCATAAAATAGTCTAATATCTTCATTTTTTCAACATACAAAGCTATTACCCTCGAAAACTAAAACTTTTGAAATAGGAAAAGAGCCTTTAATCACATTCTTTACCATTTGCAATCATAAAATGTCTAATATCTTCATTTTTTCAACATAAGCTATTACCCTCGAAAACTAAAACTTTTGAAATAGGAAAAGAGCCTTTAATCACATTCTTTACCATGTGCAATCATAAAATAGTCTAATATCTTCATTTTTTCAACATACGTAGCTATTACCCTCGAAAACTAAAACTTTTGAAATAGGAAAAGAGCCTTTAATCACATTCTTTACCATGTGCAATCATAAAATAGTCTAATATCTTCATTTTTTCCACAGACAAAGCTATTACCCTCGAAAACTAAAACTTTTGAAATAGGAAAAGAGCCTTTAATCAAATTCTTTACCATTTGCAATCATAAAATAGTCTAATATCTTCATTTTTTCAACATACGTAGCTATTACCCTCGAAAACTAAAACTTTTGAAATAGGAAAAGAGCCTTTAATCACATTTTTTACCATTTGCAATCATAAAATTGTCTAATATCTTCATTTTTTCCACAGACAAAGCTATTACCCTCGAAAACTAAAACTTTTGACATAGGAAAAGAGCCTTTAATCACATTCTTTACCATTTGCAATCATAAAATAGTCTAATATATTCATTTTTTCAACATACGTAGCTATTACCCTCGAAAACTAAAACTTTTCAAATAGGAAAAGAGCCTTTAAGCACATTCTTTACCATGTGCAATCATAAAATTGTCTAATATCTTCATTTTTTCAAAACACATAGCTATTACCCTCGAAAACTAAAACTTTTGACATAGGAAAAGAGCCTTTAATCACATTCTTTACCATTTGCAATCACAAAATAGTCTAATATCTTCATTTTTTCAACATACGTAACTATTACCCTCGAAAACTAAAACTTTTGAAATAGGAAAAGAGCCTTTAATCACATTCTTTACCATTTGCAATCATAAAATAGTCTAATATCTTCATTTTTTTAACATATGTAGCTATTACCCTCGAAAACTAAAACTTTTGAAATAGGAAAAGAGCCTTTAATCACATTCTTTACCATGTGCAATCATAAAATTGTCTAATATCTTCATTTTTTCCACAGACAAAGCTATTACCCTCGAAAACTAAAATTTTGAAATAGGAAAAGAGCCTTTAATCACATTCTTTACCATTTGCAATCATAAAATAGTCCAATATCTTCATTTTCGATACTAAATTTTTTTCGATATTTTAGAGCTTCATAAATGCAGCGAGTAATTCTCGATTCACTACCTGGAGGATTCCATCTTGCTGATAAAGATCTTCTATTTACTTATATTCACAATCGTGGTGGTCTTACTTCCAACCTTGATCATGTAATTGTGTCAGATTCAACTCTACTTTCATCAATAGTTCATGTGGAAGACTCTAAAATCGACGACGATCTAAACTTTTGAAATAGGAAAAGAGCCTTTAATCACATTCCTTACCATTTGCAATCATAAAATAGTCTAATATCTTCATTTTTTCAACATACGTAGCTATTACCCTCGAAAACTAAAACTTTAAAATAGGAAAAGAGCCTTTAATCACATTCTTTACCATGTGCAATCATAAAATTGTCTAATATCTTCATTTTTTCAACATACGTAGCTATTACCCTCGAAAACTAAAACTTTTGAAATAGGAAAAGAGCCTTTAATCACATTCTTTACCATGTGCAATCATAAAATAGTCTAATATCTTCATTTTTTCAACATACGTAGCTATTACCCTCGAAAACTAAAACTTTTGAAATAGGAAAAGAGCCTTTAATCACATTCTTTACCATGTGCAATCATAAAATTGTCTAATATCTTCATTTTTTCAACATACGTTTCTATTACCCTCGAAAACTAAAACTTTTGAAATAGGAAAAGAGCCTTTAATCACATTCTTTACCATTTGCAATCATAAAATAGTCTAATATCTTCATTTTTTCAACATACGTAGCTCTTACCCCGAAAACTAAAACTTTTGAAATAGGAAAAGAGCCTTTAATCACATTCTTTACCATGTGCAATCATAAAATAGTCTAATATCTTCATTTTTTCAACATACGTAGCTATTACCCTCGAAAACTAAAACTTTTGAAATAGGAAAAGAGCCTTTAATCACATTCTTTACCATTTGCAATCATAAAATTGTCTAATATCTTCATTTTTTCAACATACGTAGCTATTACCCTCGAAAACTAAAACTTTTGAAATAGGAAAAGAGCCTTTAATCACATTCTTTACCATGTGCAATCATAAAATAGTCTAATATCTTCATTTTTTCAACATACGTAGCTATTACCCTCGAAAACTAAAACTTTTGAAATAGGAAAAGAGCCTTTAATCACATTCTTTACCATTTGCAATCATAAAATAGTCAATATCTTCATTTTTTCAACATACGTAGCTATTACCCTCGAAAACTAAAACTTTTGAAATAGGAAAAGAGCCTTTAATCACATTCTTTACCATTTGCAATCATAAAATAGTCTAATATCTTCATTTTTTCAACATACGAAGCTATTACCCTCGAAAACTAAAACTTTTGAAATAGGAAAAGAGCCTTTAATCACATTCTTTACCATGTGCAATCATAAAATAGTCTAATATCTTCATTTTTTCAACATACGTAGCTATTACCCTCGAAAACTAAAACTTTTGAAATAGGAAAAGAGCCTTTAATCACATTCTTTACCATTTGCAATCATAAAATTGTCTAATATCTTCATTTTTTCCACAGACAAAGCTATTACCCTCGAAAACTAAAACTTTTGAAATAGGAAAAGAGCCTTTAATCACATTCTTTACCATGTGCAATCATAAAATAGTCTAATATCTTCATTTTTTCAACATACGTAGCTATTACCCTCGAAAACTAAAACTTTTGAAATAGGAAAAGAGCCTTTAATCACATTCTTTACCATTTGCAATCATAAAATAGTCTAATATCTTCATTTTTTCAACATACTTAGCTATTACCCTCGAAAACTAAAACTTTTGAATAGGAAAAGAGCCTTTAATCACATTCTTTACCATGTGCAATCATAAAATTGTCTAATATCTTCATTTTTTCAACATACGTAGCTATTACCCTCGAAAACTAAAACTTTTGAAATAGGAAAAGAGCCTTTAATCACATTCTTTACCATGTGCAATCATAAAATAGTCAGATATCTTCATTTTTTCCACTGACAAAGCTATTACCCTCGAAAACTAAAACTTTTGAAATAGGAAAAGAGCCTTTAATCAAATTCTTTACCATTTGCAATCATAAAATAGTCTAATATCTTCATTTTTCCACAGACAAAGCTATTACCCTCGAAAACTAAAACTTTTGAAATAGGAAAAGAGCCTTTAATCACATTCTTTACCATGTGCAATCATAAAATAGTCTAATATCTTCATTTTTTCAACATACGTAGCTATTACCCTCGAAAACTAAAACTTTTGAAATAGGAAAAGAGCCTTTAATCACATTCTTTACCATGTGCAATCATAAAATAGTCTAATATCTTCATTTTTTCCACAGACAAAGCTATTACCCTCGAAAACTAAAACTTTTGAAATAGGAAAAGAGCCTTTAATCAAATTCTTTACCATTTTGCAATCATAAAATTAGTCTAATATCTTCATTTTTTCAACATACGTAGCTATTACCCTCGAAAACTAAAACTTTTGAAATAGGAAAAGAGCCTTTAATCACATTTTTACCATTTGCAATCATAAAATTGTCTAATATCTTCATTTTTTCCACAGACAAAGCTATTACCCTCGAAAACTAAAACTTTTGACATAGGAAAAGAGCCTTTAATCACATTCTTTACCATTTGCAATCATAAAATAGTCTAATATCTTCATTTTTTCAACATACGTAGCTATTACCCTCGAAAACTAAAACTTTTGAAATAGGAAAAGAGCCTTTAATCACATTCTTTACCATGTGCAATCATAAAATTGTCTAATATCTTCATTTTTTCAACATACGTAGCTATTACCCTCGAAAACTAAAACTTTTGACATAGGAAAAGAGCCTTTAATCACATTCTTTACCATTTGCAATCATAAAATAGTCTAATATCTTCATTTTTTCAACATACGTAACTATTACCCTCGAAAACTAAAACTTTTGAAATAGGAAAAGAGCCTTTAATCACATTCTTTACCATTTGCAATCATAAAATAGTCTAATATCTTCATTTTTTCAACATATGTAGCTATTACCCTCGAAAACTAAAACTTTTGAAATAGGAAAAGAGCCTTTAATCACATTCTTTACCATGTGCAATCATAAAATTGTCTAATATCTTCATTTTTTCACAGACAAAGCTATTACCCTCGAAAACTAAAACTTTTGAAATAGGAAAAGAGCCTTTAATCACATTCTTTACCATTTGCAATCATAAAATAGTCCAATATCTTCATTTTCGATACTAAATTTTCGATATTTTAGCTTCATAAATGCAGCGAGTAATTCTCGATTCACTACCTGGAATCCATCTTGCTGATAAAGAGCCTATTTTTAATCACATCGTGGTGGTCTTACTTCCAACCTTGATCATAATTGTGTCAGATTCAACTTACTTTCATCAATAGTTCATGTGGAAGACTCTAAAATCGAAAACTAAAACTTTTGAAATAGGAAAAGAGCCTTTAATCACATTCTTTACCATTTGCAATCATAAAATAGTCTAATATCTTCATTTTTTCAACATACGTAGCTATTACCCTCGAAAACTAAAACTTTTAAAATAGGAAAAGAGCCTTTAATCACATTCTTTACCATGTGCAATCATAAAATTGTCTAATATCTTCATTTTTTCAACATACGTAGCTATTACCCTCGAAAACTAAAACTTTTGAAATAGGAAAAGAGCCTTTAATCACATTCTTTACCATTTGCAATCATAAAATAGTCTAATATCTTCATTTTTTCAACATACGTAGCTATTACCCTCGAAAACTAAAACTTTTGAAATAGGAAAAGAGCCTTTAATCACATTCTTTACCATTTGCAATCATAAAATAGTCTAATATCTTCATTTTTTCAACATACGTAGCTATTACCCTCGAAAACTAAAACTTTAAAATAGGAAAAGAGCCTTTAATCACATTTTTTACCATGTGCAATCATAAAATTGTCTAATATCTTCATTTTTTCAACATACGTTTCTATTACCCTCGAAAACTAAAACTTTTGAAATAGGAAAAGAGCCTTTAATCACATTCTTTACCATTTGCAATCATAAAATAGTCTAATATCTTCATTTTTTCAACATACGTAGCTCTTACCCCCGAAAACTAAAACTTTTGAAATAGGAAAAGAGCCTTTAATCACATTCTTTACCATGTGCAATCATAAAATAGTCTAATATCTTCATTTTTTCAACATACGTAGCTATTACCCTCGAAAACTAAAACTTTTGAAATAGGAAAAGAGCCTTTAATCACATTCTTTACCATTTGCAATCATAAAATTGTCTAATATCTTCATTTTTTCAACATACGTAGCTATTACCCTCGAAAACTAAAACTTTTGAAATAGGAAAAGAGCCTTTAATCACATTCTTTACCATTTGCAATCATAAAATAGTCTAATATCTTCATTTTTTCAACATACGTAGCTATTACCCTCGAAAACTAAAACTTTTGAAATAGGAAAAGAGCCTTTAATCACATTCTTTACCATTTGCAATCATAAAATTGTCTAATATCTTCATTTTTTCAAGATACGTAGCTATTACCCTCGAAAACTAAAACTTTTGAAATAGGAAAAGAGCCTTTAATCACATTCTTTACCATTTGCAATCATAAAATAGTCTAATATCTTCATTTTTTCAACATACGTAGCTATTACCCTCGAAAACTAAAACTTTTGAAATAGGAAAAGAGCCTTTAATCACATTCTTTACCATGTGCAATCATAAAATTGTCTAATACCTTCATTTTTTCCACAGACAAAGCTATTACCCTCGAAAACTAAAACTTTTGAAATAGGAAAAGAGCCTTTAATCACATTCTTTACCATGTACAATCATAAAATAGTCTAATATCTTCATTTTTTCAACATACGTAGCTATTACCCTCGAAAACTAAAACTTTTGAAATAGGAAAAGAGCCTTTAATCACATTCTTTACCATTTGCAATCATAAAATAGTCTAATATCTTCATTTTTTCAACATACTTAGCTATTACCCTCGAAAACTAAAACTTTTGACATAGGAAAAGAGCCTTTAATCACATTCTTTACCATGTGCAATCATAAAATGTCTAATATCTTCATTTTTTCAACATACGTAGCTATTACCCTCGAAAACTAAAACTTTTGAAATAGGAAAAGAGCCTTTAATCACATTCTTTACCATGTGCAATCATAAAATAGTCTAATATCTTCATTTTTTCCACTGACAAAGCTATTACCCTCGAAAACTAAAACTTTTGAAATAGGAAAAGAGCCTTTAATCAAATTCTTTACCATTTGCAATCATAAAATAGTCTAATATCTTCATTTTTTCCACAGACAAAGCTATTACCCTCGAAAACTAAAACTTTTGAAATAGGAAAAGAGCCTTTAATCACATTCTTTACCATGTGCAATCATAAAATAGTCTAATATCTTCATTTTTTCAACATACGTAGCTATTACCCTCGAAAACTAAAACTTTTGAAATAGGAAAAGAGCCTTTAATCACATTCTTTACCATGTGCAATCATAAAATAGTCTAATATCTTCATTTTTTCCACAGACAAAGCTATTACCCTCGAAAACTAAAACTTTTGAAATAGGAAAAGAGCCTTTAATCAAATTCTTTACCATTTGCAATCATAAAATAGTCTAATATCTTCATTTTTTCAACATACGTAGCTATTACCCTCGAAAACTAAAACTTTTGAAATAGGAAAAGAGCCTTTAATCACATTCTTTACCATGTGCAATCATAAAATTGTCTAATATCTTCATTTTTTCACAGACAAAGCTATTACCCTCGAAAACTAAAACTTTTGACATAGGAAAAGAGCCTTTAATCACATTCTTTACCATTTGCAATCATAAAATAGTCTAATATCTTCATTTTTTCAACATACGTAGCTATTACCCTCGAAAACTAAAACTTTTCAAATAGGAAAAGAGCCTTTAATCACATTCTTTACCATGTGCAATCATAAAATTGTCTAATATCTTCATTTTTTCAACATACGTAGCTATTACCCTCGAAAACTAAAACTTTTGACATAGGAAAAGAGCCTTTAATCACATTCTTTACCATTTGCAATCATAAAATAGTCTAATATCTTCATTTTTTCAACATACGTAAGCTATTACCCTCGAAAACTAAAACTTTTGAAATAGGAAAAGAGCCTTTAATCACATTCTTTACCATTTGCAATCATAAAATAGTCTAATATCTTCATTTTTTAACATATGTAGCTATTACCCTCGAAAACTAAAACTTTTGAAATAAAAAGAGCCTTTAATCACATTCTTTACCATGTGCAATCATAAAATTGTCTAATATCTTCATTTTTTCCACAGACAAAGCTATTACCCTCGAAAACTAAAACTTTTGAAATAGGAAAAGAGCCTTTAATCACATTCTTTACCATTTGCAATCATAAAATAGTCCAATATCTTCATTTTCGATACTAAATTTTTTTCGATATTTTAGAGCTTCATAAATGCAGCGAGTAATGCTCGATTCACTACCTGGAGGATTCCATCTTGCTGATAAAGATCTTCTATTTACTTATATTCACAATCATGGTGGTCTTACTTCCAACCTTGATCATGTAATTGTGTCAGATTCAACTCTACTTTCATCAATAGTTCATGTGGAAGACTCTAAAATCGACGACGATCTAAACTTTTGAAATAGGAAAAGAGCCTTTAATCACATTCCTTACCATTTGCAATCATAAAATAGTCTAATATCTTCATTTTTTCAACATACGTAGCTATTACCCTCGAAAACTAAAACTTTAAAATAGGAAAAGAGCTTTTAATCACATTCTTTACCATGTGCAATCATAAAATTGTCTAATATCTTCATTTTTTCAACATACGTAGCTATTACCCTCGAAAACTAAAACTTTTGAAATAGGAAAAGAGCCTTTAATCACATTCTTTACCATTTGCAATCATAAAATAGTCCAATATCTTCATTTTTTCAACATACGTAGCTATTACCCTCGAAAACTGAAAATTTTGAAATAGGAAAAAAGCCTTTAATCATATTCTTTACAATGTACAATCATAAAATTGTCTAATATCTTCATTTTTTCAACAGACAAAGCTATTACCCTCGAAAACTAAAACTTTTGAAATAGGAAAAGAGCCTTTAATCACATTCTTTACCATATGCAATCATAAAATAGTCCAATATCTTCATTTTCGATACTAAATTTTTTTCGATATTTTAGAGCTTCATAAATGCAGCGAGTAATTCTCGATTCACTACCTGGAGGATTCCATCTTGCTGATAAAGATCTTGTATTTACTTATATTCACAATCGTGGTGGTCTTACTTCCAACCTTGATCATCTAATTGTGTCAGATTCAACTCTACTTTCATCAATAGTTCATGTGGAAGACTCTAAAATCGACGACGATCTAAACTTTTGAAATAGGAAAAGAGCCTTTAATCACATTCCTTACCATGTGCATCATAAAATTGTCTAATATCTTAATTTTTTCGACATACGTAGCTATTACCCTCGAAAACTAAAACTTTAAAATAGGAAAAGAGCCTTTAATCACATTCTTTACCATTTGCAATCATAAAATAGTCTAATATCTTCATTTTTTCAACATACGTAGCTATTACCCTCGAAAACTAAAACTTTTGAAATAGGAAAAAAGCCTTTAATCATATTCTTTACCATGTTCAATCATAAAATTGTCTAATATCTTCATTTTTTTCCACAGACAAAGCTATTACCCTCGAAAACTAAAACTTTTGAAATAAGAAAAGAGCCTTTAATCACATTCTTTACCATTTGCAATCATAAAATAGTCTGATATCTTCATTTTTTCAACATACGTAGCTATTACCCTCGAAAACTAAAACTTTTGAAATAGGAAAAGAGCCTTAAATCACATTCTTTACCATTTGCAATCATAAAATAGTCTAATATCTTCATTTTTTCAACATACGTAGCTATTACCCTCGAAAACTAAAACTTTTTAAATAGGAAAAGAGCCTTTAATCACATTCTTTACCATGTGCAATCATAAAACTGTCTAATATCTTCATTTTTTCCACAGACAAAGCTATTACCCTCGAAAACTAAAACTTTTGAAATAGGAAAAGAGCCTTTAATCACATTCTTTACCATTTGCAATCATAAAATTGTCTAATATCTTGATTTTTTCAACATACGTTGCTATTACCCTCGAAAACTAAAACTTTTGAAATAGGAAAAGAGCCTTTGATCACATTCTTTGCCATGTGCAATCATAAAATTGTCTAATATCTTCATTTTTTCAACATACATAGCTATTACCCTTGAAAACTAAAACTTTTGACATAGGAAAAGAGCCTTTAATCACATTCTTTACCATTTGCAATCATAAAATAGTCTAATATCTTCATTTTTTCAACATACGTAGCTATTACCCTCGAAAACTAAAAGTTTTGACATAGGAAAAGAGCCTTTAATCCCATTCTTTACCATGTGCAATCATAAAATAGTCTAATATCTTCATTTTTTCAACATACCTAGCTATTACCCTCGAAAACTAAAACTTTTGAAATAGGAAAAGAGCCTTTAATCACATTCTTTATCATTTGCAATCATAAAATAGTCCAATATCTTCATTTTTTTAACATACGTAGCTATTACCCTCGAAAACTAAAACTTTTGAAATAGGAAAAGAGCCTTAAATCACATTCTTTACCATTTGCAATCATAAAATAGTCTAATATCTTCATTTTTTCAACATACGTAGCTATTACCCTCGAAAACTAAAACTTTTTAAATAGGAAAAGAGCCTTTAATCACATTCTTTACCATGTGCAATCATAAAACTGTCTAATATCTTCATTTTTTCCACTGACAAAGCTATTACCCTCGAAAACTAAAACTTTTGAAATAGGAAAAGAGCCTTCAATCACATTCTTTACCATTTGCAATCATAAAATTGTCTAATATCTTGATTTTTTCAACATACGTTGCTATTACCCTCGAAAACTAAAACTTTTGAAATAGGAAAAGAGCCTTTGATCACATTCTTTGCCATGTGCAATCATAAAATTGTCTAATATCTTCATTTTTTCAACATACATAGCTATTACCCTTGAAAACTAAAACTTTTGACATAGGAAAAGAGCCTTTAATCACATTCTTTACCATTTGCAATCATAAAATAGTCTAATATCTTCATTTTTTCAACATACGTAGCTATTACCCTCGAAAACTAAAAGTTTTGACATAGGAAAAGAGCCTTTAATCACATTCTTTACCATGTGCAATCATAAAATAGTCTAATATCTTCATTTTTTCAACATACCTAGCTATTACCCTCGAAAACTAAAACTTTTGAAATAGGAAAAGAGCCTTTAATCACATTCTTTATCATTTGCAATCATAAAATAGTCCAATATCTTCATTTTTTTAACATACGTAGCTATTACCCTCGAAAACTAAAACTTTTGAAATAGGAAAAGAGCCTTTAATCACATTCTTTACCATGTACATTCATAAAATTGTCTAATATGTTCATTTTTTAAACATACGTAGCTATTACCCTCGAAAACTAAAACTTTTGACATAGGAAAAGAACCTTTAATCACATTCTTTACCATGTGCAATCATAAAATTGTCTAATATCTTCATTTTTTCAACATACGTAGCTATTACCCTCGAAAACTAAAACTTTTGAAATAGGAAAAGAGCCTTTAATCACATTCTTTACCATTTGCAATCATAAAATAGTCTAATATCTTCATTTTTTCGACATACATAGCTATTACCCTCGAAAACTAAAACTTTTGAAATAGGAAAAGAGCCTTTAATCACATTCTTTACCATGTACAGTCATAAAATTGTCTAATATCTTCATTTTTTAAACTTACGTAGCTATTACCCTCGAAAACTAAAACTTTTCAAACAGTTCGTGGTAACGAACTGTAGTAAGGAGCGATCCGGCTCAATAGTAACCAAAACTCTAAAAAATTGTATTTTTATATCAATAGCTACATCAAAAGAATCGCATTTTAATGCTGATTTTAAATATATAAATTTCATCAAGTTTGGTCTTAGCCATCAAAAGTTACGAGCCTGAGAAAATTTGCCTTATTTAGGAAAATAGGGTGAAACACCCCCTAAAAGTCATAGGATCTTAACGAAAATGACACCATCAGATTCAGCGTATCAGAGAACCCTACTGTAGAAGTTTCAAGCTCCTATCTACAAAAATGTGGAATTTTGCATTTTTTGCCAGAAGACAAATCACGGGTGCGTGTTTATTTGTTTGTTTTTTTTTTTGTTTTTTTTTTCCAGGGGTCATCGTATCGACCAAGTGGTCCTAGAATGTCACAAGAGGGCTCATTCTAACGGAAATGAAAAGTTCTAGTGCCCTTTTTAAGTGACCAAAAAAATTGGAGGGCTTCTAGGCCCCCTCCCACGCTCATTTTTTTCCCAAAGTCAACGGATCAAAATTTTGAGATAGCCATTTTGTTTAGCATAGTCGAAAATCATAATAACTATGTTTTTGGGGATGACTTACTCCCCCACAGTCCCTGGGGGAGGGGTTGCAAGTTACAAACTTCAACCAGTGTTTACATATAATAATGGTTATTGGGAAGTGTACAGACGTTTTCAGGGGGATTTTTTTGGTTTTGGGGGTAGGGTTGAGGGAGGGGGCTATGTGGGAGAATATTTCCTTGGAGAAATATGCCATGGGGGAAAAAAGTTCAATGAAAAGGGCGCAGGACGAATCTGGTCACGTTAGAAAAAAACGTCAAATTAAGAGCTTAATATACAATGCTGGGTGTTCGGAGCCTCTCTATTATGGAGTATAATTTGAAAGTAACACAACTATACGAGCGATAAAACATATATACCACAACCATAACTCAACTAACGAAAGAACTGCAAAGAGATAGCACAACTATAAAGCGAAAACAGGTGAAAACTAACGGGAAAATAAACGAACTAAGATGTAGAAGGGGCCCAGAGAAAAAATATAATCCTTTTTCAATTTGAGCCTAACTTCCGCAAAGGAGTAATAATGTCAGAAGCCCCGAAATACTGAATTATTTTCTATTCAAACAGTTCGTGGTAAGGAACTTTAGTAAGGGGCGACCCGGCTCAATAGTAAATGGAACTCTAAAAAACGGAATTTTGATGCTAAAAGATACATCAAAAGAATTGAATTTTTACACTGATTCTAAATATATAAGTTTCAATTAATTTAGTCTTTGTAATCAAAAGTTACGAGCCTGAGAAAATTTGCCCTATTTTGGAAAAAAGGGGGAAACATCCCCTAAAAGTCATAGAATCTTAACGAAAATCACACTATCGCATTCGGTATATCAGAGGACTCTATAGCAAAAATTTCAAGCTCCTATCTAAAAAATGTGGAATTCTGTATTTTTTGCCAGAAGACAAATCACGGGTGCGTGTTTATTTGTTTGTTTGTTTTTTTTTTTTTTTTTTCCCAGGGGTCACCTTATCGACCAGGTGGTCCTAGAATGTCGCAAGAGGGCTCATTCTAATGGAAATGAAAAGTTCTAGTGCCCTTTTCAAGTGACCAAAAAAATTGGAGGGCAAATAGGCCCCCTCCCATGCTCAGTTTTTTCCAAAAGTCAACAGATTAAAGTTTTAAGATAGCCATTTTGTTCAGCATAGTCGAAAACTATAATAACTATGTCTTTGGGAATGACTTACTCCCCCACGATCCCTGAGGGAGGGGCTGCAAGTTACAAACTTTGACCAGTGTTTACATATAGTAATGGTTATTGGGAAGTGTCCAGACGTTTTCATGGCGATTTTTTGGTTTGGGGGGTGGGGTTGATGGGAGAGGGCCTTATGGGAGGATCTTTCCTTTGAGGAGTATGTCATGGGGGAGAAAAATTCAATGAAAAGGGCGCAGGATTTTCTAGCATTACTATAAAAAAACAATGAAAAAATAAACATGAAAACGTTTTTTCAAATGAAAGTAAGGAATAGCATTGAAATTTAAAACGGACAGAGATTATTACGCATATGAGGGGTTCTAAAAATACTTTAGCATAAAGAGCGAGGTATTTAGGAGGAGATAAATACCTCGCTCTTTATGCTAAAATATTTTTAGTGATTTCAACTATTTATTCTACGGCCTTTTTGATTCAGGGGTCATTCTTAAAGAATTAGGACAAAACTTACGATTTAGTGTAAAGAGCGAGGTATTAACGAGGGTATAAACCCCCTCGTACACATAATAAAAATATAAGAATATGAAAGTTTGTTACGTAAGTTAATTCTTAAGTTACGTATATTTTTTACTAATAAAAACGTTCGTTGAATATTAAAAGTTCTAGTAGCCTTTTTAAGTAACCGAAAAATTGGAGGGCAGCTAGGCCTCCTTCCCCACCCCTTATTTCTCAAAATCGTTTGATCAAAACTAAGAGAAAGCCATTTACCCAAAAAAAAATTAATATACTAATTTCATTTCAATAATTTATGTGCGGAGAGCCAAAATCAAACATGCATTAATTCAAAAACGTTCAGAAATTAAATAAAAAAAACTAGTTTTTTTTACTGAAAGTAAGGAGCGACATTAAAACTTAAAACGAACAGAAATTACTCCGTATATGAAATGGGTTGTCCCCTCCGCAGTCCCTCGCTCTTTACGCTAAAGTTTTTAATTGTTTTAAAAAGTAGAATTGTGGCAAAGAGTCAAGCTTTAGCGTAAAGAGCGAGGGACTGCGGAGGGGACAACCCATTTCATATACGGAGTAATTTCTGTTCGTTTTAAGTTTTAATGTCGCTCCTTACTTTCAGTAAAAAAAACTAGTTTTTTTTATTTAATGACATAAGAAAAGAGCCTTTAATCACATTCTTTACCGTGTGCAATCATAAAATTGTCTAATATCTTCATTTTTTCAACATACGTAGCTATTACCCTCGAAAACTAAAACTTTTGAAATAGGAAAAAAGCCTTTAATCATATTCTTTACCATGTGCAATCATAAAATTGTCTAATATCTTCATTTTTTCCACTGACAAAGCTATTACCCTCGAAAACTAAAACTTTTGAAATAGGAAAAGAGCCTTTAATCACATTCTTTACCATTTGCAATCATAAAATAGTCCAATATCTTCATTTTCGATACTAAATTTTTTTCGATATTTTAGAGCTTCATAAATGCAGCGAGTAATTCTCGAATCACTACCTGGAGGATTCCATCTTGCTAATAAAGATCTTCTATTTACTTATATTCACAATCGTGGTGGTCTTACTTCCAACCTTGATCATGTAATTGTGTCAGATTCAACTCTACTTTCATCAATAGTTCATGTGGAAGACTCTAAAATCGAGGACGATCTAAACTTTTGAAATAGGAAAAGAGCCTTTAATCACATTCCTTACCATTTGCAATCATAAAATAGTCTAATATCTTCATTATTTCAACATACGTAGCTATTACCCTCGAAAACTAAAACTTTAAAATAGAAAAAGAGCCTTTATTCACATTCTTTACCATGTGCAATCATAAAATTGTCTAATATCTTAATTTTTTCAACATACGTAGCTATTACCCTCGAAAACTAAAACTTTTGAAATAGGAAAAGAGCCTTTAATCACATTCTTTACCATTTGCAATCATAAAATAGTCTAATATCTTCATTTTTTCAACATACGTAGCTATTACCCTCGAAAACTAAAACTTTTGAAATAGGAAAAAAGCCTTTAATCATATTCTTTACCATGTTCAATCATAAAATTGTCTAATATCTTCATTTTTTTTCCACAGACAAAGCTATTACCCTCGAAAACTAAAACTTTTGAAATAAGAAAAGAGCCTTTAATCACATTCTTTACCATGTGCAATCATAAAATTGTCTAATATCTTCATTTTTTCCACAGACAAAGCTATTACCCTCGAAAACTAAAACTTTTGAAATAGGAGAAGAGCCTTTAATCACATTCTTTACCATTTGCAATCATAAAATAGTCCAATATCTTCATTTTCGATACTAAATTTTTTTCGATATTTTAGAGCTTCATAAATGCAGCGAGTAATTCTCGATTCACTACCTGGAGGATTCCATCTTGCTGATAAAGATCTTCTATTTACTTATATTCACAATCGTGGTGGTCTTACTTCCAACCTTGATCATCTAATTGTGTCAGATTCAACTCTACTTTCATCAATAGTTCATGTGGAAGACTCTAAAATCGACGACGATCTAAACTTTTGAAATAGGAAAAGAGCCTTTAATCACATTCCTTACCATGTGCAATCATAAAATTGTCTAATATCTTAATTTTTTCGACATACGTAGCTATTACCCTCGAAAACTAAAACTTTTGAAATAGGAAAAGAGCCTTTAATCACATTCTTTACCATTTGCAATCATAAAATAGTCTAATATCTTCATTTTTTCAACATACGTAGCTATTACCCTCGAAAACTAAAACTTTTGAAATAGGAAAAAAGCCTTTAATCATATTCTTTACCATGTTCAATCATAAAATTGTCTAATATCTTCATTTTTTTTTCCACAGACAAAGCTATTACCCTCGAAAACTAAAACTTTTGAAATAAGAAAAGAGCCTTTAATCACATTCTTTACCATTTGCAATCATAAAATAGTCTGATATCTTCATTTTTTCAACATACGTAGCTATTACCCTCGAAAACTAAAACTTTTGAAATACGAAAATAGCCTTAAATCACATTCTTTACCATTTGCAATCATAAAATAGTCTAATATCTTCATTTTTTCAACATACGTAGCTATTACCCTCGAAAACTAAAACTTTTTAAATAGGAAAAGAGCCTTTAATCACATTCTTTACCATGTGCAATCATAAAACTGTCTAATATCTTCATTTTTTCCACTGACAAAGCTATTACCCTCGAAAACTAAAACTTTTGAAATAGGAAAAGAGCCTTTAATCACATTCTTTACCATGTGCAATCATAAAACTGTCTAATATCTTCGTTTTTTCCACAGACAAAGCTATTACCCTCGAAAACTAAAACTTTTGAAATAGGAAAAGAGCCTTTGATCACATTCTTTGCCATGTGCAATCATAAAATTGTCTAATATCTTCATTTTTTCAACATACATAGCTATTACTTTCGAAAACTAAAACTTTTGACATAGGAAAAGAGCCTTTAATCACATTCTTTACCATTTGCAATCATAAAATAGTCTAATATCTTCATTTTTTCAACATATGTAGCTATTAACCTCGAAAACTAAAACTTTTGAAATAGGAAAAGAGCCTTTAATCCCATTCTTTACCATTTGCAATCATAAAATAGTCTAATATCTTCATTTTTTCAAAATACGTAGCTATTACCCCTCGAAAACTAAAACTTTTGAAATAGGAAAAGAGCCTTTAATCACATTCTTTACCATGTGTAATCATAAAATAGTCTAATATCTTCATTTTTTCAACATACCTAGCTATTACCCCTCGAAAACTAAAACTTTTGAAATAGGAAAAGAGCCTTTAATCACATTCTTTACCATTTGCAATCATAAAATAGTCTAATATCTTCATTTTTTCAACATACGTAGCTATTACCCTCGAAAACTAAAACTGTTGAAATAGGAAAAGAGCCTTTAATCACACTCTTTACCATGTACAGTCATAAAATTGTGTAATATCTTCATTTTTTAACATACGTAGCTATTACCATCGAAAACTAAAACTTTTGACATAAGAAAAGAGCCTTTAATCACATTCTTTACCGTTTGCAATCATAAAATTGTCTAATATCTTCATTTTTTCAACATACGTAGCTATTACCCTCGAAAACTAAAACTTTTGACATAGGAAAAGAGCCTTTAATCACATTCTTTACCATGTGCAATCATAAAATTGTCTAATATCTTCATTTTTTCAACATACGTAGCTATTACCCTCGAAAACTAAAACTTTTGAAATAGGAAAAGAGCCTTTAATCACATTCTTTACCATGTGCAATCATAAAATAGTCTAATATCTTCATTTTTTTCCACAGACATAGCTATTACCCTCGAAAACTAAAACTTTTGAAATAGGAAAAGAGCCTTTAATCACATTCTTTACCATGTGCAATCATAAAATAGTCTAATATCTTCATTTTTTCAACATACATAGCTATTACCCTCGAAAACTAAAACTTTTGACATAGGAAAAGAGCCTTTAATCACATTCTTTACCATTTGCAATCATAAAATAGTCTAATATCTTCATTTTTTCAACATATGTAGCTATTAACCTCGAAAACTAAAACTTTTGAAATAGGAAAAGAGCCTTTAATCACATTCTTTACCATTTGCAATCATAAAATAGTCTAATATCTTCATTTTTTCAACATACGTAGCTATTACCCCTCGAAAACTAAAACTTTTGAAATAGGAAAAGAGCCTTTAATCACATTCTTTACCATGTGTAATCATAAAATAGTCTAATATCTTCATTTTTTCAACATACCTAGCTATTACCCCTCGAAAACTAAAACTTTTGAAATAGGAAAAGAGCCTTTAATCACATTCTTTACCATTTGCAATCATAAAATAGTCTAATATCTTCATTTTTTCAACATACGTAGCTATTACCCTCGAAAACTAAAACTTTTGAAATAGGAAAAGAGCCTTTAATCACACTCTTTACCATGTACAGTCATAAAATTGTCTAATATCTTCATTTTTTAAACATACGTAGCTATTACCATCGAAAACTAAAACTTTTGACATAAGAAAAGAGCCTTTAATCACATTCTTTACCGTGTGCAATCATAAAATTGTCTAATATCTTCATTTTTTCAACATACGTAGCTATTACCCTCGAAAACTAAAACTTTTGACATAGGAAAAGAGCCTTTAATCACATTCTTTACCATGTGCAATCATAAAATTGTCTAATATCTTCATTTTTTCAACATACGTAGTTATTACCCTCGAAAACTAAAACTTTTGAAATAGGAAAAGAGCCTTTAATCACATTCTTTACCATGTGCAATCATAAAATAGTCTAATATCTTCATTTTTTCAACATACCTAGCTATTACCCTCGAAAACTAAAACTTTTGAAATAGGAAAAGAGCCTTTAATCACATTCTTTACCATTTGCAATCATAAAATAGTCTAATATCTTCATTTTTTTCAACATACGTAGCTATTACCCTCGAAAACTAAAATTTTAAAATAGGAAAAGAGCCTTTAATCACATTCTTTACCATGTGCAATCATAAAATTGTCTAATATCTTCATTTTTTCAACATACGTAGCTATTACCCTCGAAAACTAAAACTTTTGAAATAGGAAAAGAGCCTTTAATCACATTCTTTACCATGTGCAATCATAAAATTGTCTAATATCTTCATTTTTTCCACAAACAAAGCTATTACCCTCGAAAACTAAAACTTTTGAAATAGGAAAAGAGCCTTTAATCACATTCTTTGCCATATGCAATCATAAAATTGTCTAATATCTTCATTTTTTCAACATACGTAGCTATTACCCTCGAAAACTAAAACTTTTGAAATAGGAAAAGAGCCTTTAATCAAATTCTTTACCATTTGCAATCTTAAAATAGTCTAATATCTTCATTTTTTCAACACATGTAGCTATTACCCTCGAAAACTAAAACTTTTGAAATAGGAAAAGAGCCTTTAATCACATTCTTTACCATGTGCAATCATAAAATAGTCTAATATCTTCATTTTTTCAACATACGTAGCTATTATCCTCGAAAACTAAAACTTTTGAAATAGGAAAAGAGACTTTAATCACATTCTTTACCATTTGCAATCATAAAATAGTCTAATATCTTCATTTTTTCAACATACGTAGCTATTACCCTCGAAAACTAAAACTTTTGAAATAGGAAAAGAGCCTTTAATCACATTCTTTACCATTTGCAATCATAAAATTGTCTAATATCTTCATTTTTTCAACATACGTAGCTATTACCCTCGAAAACTAAAACTTTTGAAATAGGAAAAGAGCCTTTAATCACATTCTTTACCATTTGCAATCATAAAATAGTCTAATATCTTCATTTTTTCAACATACGTAGCTATTACCCTCGAAAACTAAAACTTTTGAAATAGGAAAAGAGCCTTTAATCACATTCTTTACCATGTGCAATCATAAAAGAGTCTATTATCTTCATTTTTTCCACAGACCTAGCTATTACCCTCGAAAACTAAAACTTTTGAAATAGGAAAAGAGCCTTTAATCACATTCTTTACCATTTGCAATCATAAAATAGTCTAAAATCTTCATTTTTTCAACATACGTAGCTATTACCCTCAAAAACTAAAATTTTTGAAATAGGAAAAGAGCCTTTAATCACATTCTTTACCATGTGCAATCATAAAATTGTCTAATATCTTCATTTTTTCAACATACGTAGCTATTACCATCGAAAACTAAAACTTTTGACATAAGAAAAGAGCCTTAAATCACATTCTTTACCGTGTGCAATCATAAAATAGTCTAATATCTTCATTTTTTCAACATACGTAGCTATTACCCTCGAAAACTAAAACTTTGACATAGGAAAAGAGCCTTTAGTCACATTCTTTACCATGTGCAATCATAAAATTGTCTAATATCTTCATTTTTTCAACATACCTAGCTATTACCCTCGAAAACTAAAACTTTTGAAATAGGAAAAGAGCCTTTAATCACATTCTTTACCATGTGCAATCATAAAATAGTCTAATATCTTCATTTATTCCACAGACATAGCTATTACCCTCGAAAACTAAAACTTTTGAAATAGGAAAAGAGCCTTTAATCACATTCTTTACCATTTGCAATCATAAAATAGTCTAATATCTTCATTTTTTCAACATATTGAGCTATTAACCTCGAAAACTAAAACTTTTGAAATAGGAAAAGAGCCTTTAATCCCATTCTTTACCATTTGCAATCATAAAATAGTCTAATATCTTCATTTTTTCAACATACGTAGCTATTACCCTCGAAAACTAAAACTTTTGAAATAGGAAAAGAGCCTTTAATCACATTCTTTACCATGTGTAATCATAAAATAGTCTAATATCTTCATTTTTTCAACATACCTAGCTATTACCCTCGAAAACTAAAACTTTTGAAATAGGAAAAGAGCCTTTAATCACATTCTTTACCATTTGCAATCATAAAATAGTCTAATATCTTCATTTTTTCAACATACGTAGCTATTACCCTCGAAAACTAAAACTTTTGAAATAGGAAAAGAGCCTTTAATCACACTCTTTACCATGTATAGTCATAAAATTGTCTAATATCTTCATTTTTTAAACATACGTAGCTATTACCATCGAAAACTAAAACTTTTGACATAAGAAAAGAGCCTTTAATCACATTCTTTACCGTGTGCAATCATAAAATTGTCTAATATCTTCATTTTTTCAACATACGTAGCTATTACCCCTCGAAAACTAAAACTTTTGACATAGGAAAAGAGCCTTTAATCACATTCTTTACCATGTGCAATCATAAAATTGTCTAATATCTTCATTTTTTCAACATACGTAGTTATTACCCTCGAAAACTAAAACTTTTGAAATAGGAAAAGAGCCTTTAATCACATTCTTTACCATGTGCAATCATAAAATAGTCTAATATCTTCATTTTTTCCACAGACATAGCTATTACCCTCGAAAACTAAAACTTTTGAAATAGGAAAAGAGCCTTTAATCACATTCTTTACCATGTGCAATCATAAAATAGTCTAATATCTTCATTTTTTCAACATACATAGCTATTACCCTCGAAAACTAAAACTTTTGACATAGGAAAAGAGCCTTTAATCACATTCTTTACCATTTGCAATCATAAAATAGTCTAATATCTTCATTTTTTCAACATATGTAGCTATTAACCTCGAAAACTAAAACTTTTGAAATAGGAAAAGAGCCTTTAATCACATTCTTTACCATTTGCAATCATAAAATAGTCTAATATCTTCATTTTTTCAACATACGTAGCTATTACCCTCGAAAACTAAAACTTTTGAAATAGGAAAAGAGCCTTTAATCACATTCTTTACCATGTGTAATCATAAAATAGTCTAATATCTTCATTTTTTCAACATACCTAGCTATTACCCTCGAAAACTAAAACTTTTGAAATAGGAAAAGAGCCTTTAATCACATTCTTTACCATTTGCAATCATAAAATAGTCTAATATCTTCATTTTTTCAACATACGTAGCTATTACCCTCGAAAACTAAAACTTTTGAAATAGGAAAAGAGCCTTTAATCACACTCTTTACCATGTACAGTCATAAAATTGTCTAATATCTTCATTTTTTAAACATACGTAGCTATTACCATCGAAAACTAAAACTTTTGACATAAGAAAAGAGCCTTTAATCACATTCTTTACCGTGTGCAATCATAAAATTGTCTAATATCTTCATTTTTTCAACATACGTAGCTATTACCCTCGAAAACTAAAACTTTTGACATAGGAAAAGAGCCTTTAATCACATTCTTTACCATGTGCAATCATAAAATTGTCTAATATCTTCATTTTTTCAACATATGTAGTTATTACCCTCGAAAACTAAAACTTTTGAAATAGGAAAAGAGCCTTTAATCACATTCTTTACCATGTGCAATCATAAAATAGTCTAATATCTTCATTTTTTCCACAGACATAGCTATTACCCTCGAAAACTAAAACTTTTGAAATAGGAAAAGAGCCTTTAATCACATTCTTTACCATGTGCAATCATAAAATAGTCTAATATCTTCATTTTTTCAACATACGTAGCTATTACCCTCGAAAACTAAAACTTTTGAAATAGGAAAAGAGCCTTTAATCACATTCTTTACCATTTGCAATCATAAAATAGTCTAATATCTTCATTTTTTCAATATACGTAGCTATTACCCTCGAAAACTAAAATTTTAAAATAGGAAAAGAGCCTTTAATCACATTCTTTACCATGTGCAATCATAAAATTGTCTAATATCTTCATTTTTTCAACATACGTAGCTATTACCCTCGAAAACTAAAACTTTTGAAATAGGAAAAGAGCCTTTAATCACATTCTTTACCATGTGCAATCATAAAATTGTCTAATATCTTCATTTTTTCCACAAACAAAGCTATTACCCTCGAAAACTAAAACTTTTGAAATAGGAAATGAGCCTTTAATCACATTCTTTGCCATATGCAATCATAAAATTGTCTAATATCTTCATTTTTTCAACACATGTAGCTATTACCCTCGAAAACAAAAACTTTTGAAATAGGAAAAGAGCCTTTAATCACATTCTTTACCATGTGCAATCATAAAATAGTCTAATATCTTCATTTTTTCAACATACGTAGCTATTATCCTCGAAAACTAAAACTTTTGAAATAGGAAAAGAGACTTTAATCACATTCTTTACCATTTGCAATCATAAAATAGTCTAATATCTTCATTTTTTCAACATACGTAGCTATTACCCTCGAAAACTAAAACTTTTGAAATAGGAAAAGAGCCTTTAATCACATTCTTTACCATTTGCAATCATAAAATTGTCTAATATCTTCATTTTTTCAACATACGTAGCTATTACCCTCGAAAACTAAAACTTTTGAAATAGGAAAAGAGCCTTTAATCACATTCTTTACCATTTGCAATCATAAAATAGTCTAATATCTTCATTTTTTCAACATACGTAGCTATTACCCTCGAAAACTAAAACTTTTGAAATAGGAAAAGAGCCTTTAATCACATTCTTTACCATGTGCAATCATAAAAGAGTCTATTATCTTCATTTTTTCCACAGACCTAGCTATTACCCTCGAAAACTAAAACTTTTGAAATAGGAAAAGAGCCTTTAATCACATTCTTTACCATTTGCAATCATAAAATAGTCTAAAATCTTCATTTTTTCAACATACGTAGCTATTACCCTCAAAAACTAAAATTTTTGAAATAGGAAAAGAGCCTTTAATCACATTCTTTACCATGTGCAATCATAAAATTGTCTAATATCTTCTTTTTTTCAACATACGTAGCTATTACCATCGAAAACTAAAACTTTTGACATAAGAAAAGAGCCTTTAATCACATTCTTTACCGTGTGCAATCATAAAATAGTCTATCATCATTTTTTCAACATACGTAGCTATTACCCTCGAAAACTAAAACTTTTGAAATAGGAAAAGAGCCTTTAATCACATTGTTTACCATTTGCAATCATAAAATAGTCTAATATCTTCATTTTTTCAACATACGTAGCTATTACCCTCGAAAACTAAAACTTTTGACATAGGAAAAGAGCCTTTAGTCACATTCTTTACCATGTGCAATCATAAAATTGTCTAATATCTTCATTTTTTCAACATACCTAGCTATTACCCTCGAAAACTAAAACTTTTGAAATAGGAAAAGAGCTTTTAATCACATTCTTTACCATGTGCAATCATAAAATAGTCTAATATCTTCATTTATTCCACAGACATAGCTATTACCCTCGAAAACTAAAACTTTTGAAATAGGAAAAGAGCCTTTAATCACATTTTACCATGTGCAATCATAAAATAGTCTAATATCTTCATTTTTTCAACATACGTAGCTATTACCCTCGAAAACTAAAACTTTTGAAATAGGAAAAGAGCCTTTAATCACATTCTTTACCATGTGCAATCATAAAATAGTCTAATATCTTCATTTTTTCAACATACGTAGCTATTACCCTCGAAAACTAAAACTTTAAACTAGGAAAAGAGCCTTTAATCACATTTTTTACCATGTGCAATCATAAAATTGTCTAATATCTTCATTTTTTCAACATACGTTTCTATTGCCCTCGAAAACTAAAACTTTTGAAATAGGAAAAGAGCCTTTAATCACATTCTTTACCATTTGCAATCATAAAATAGTCTAATATCTTCATTTTTTCAACATACGTAGCTATTACCCTCGAAAACTAAAACTTTTGAAATAGGAAAAGAGCCTTTAATCACATTTTTTTACCATTTGCAATCATAAAATTGTCTAATATCTTCATTTTTTCCACAGACAAAGCTATTACCCCTCGAAAACTAAAACTTTTGACATAGGAAAAGAGCCTTTAATCACATTCTTTATCATTTGCAATCATAAAATAGTCTAATATCTTCATCTTTTTTTCAACATACGTAGCTATTACCCTCGAAAACTAAAACTTTTCAAATAGGAAAAGAGCCTTTAAGCACATTCTTTACCATGTGCAATCATAAAATTGTCTAATATCTTCATTTTTTCAACATACGTAGCTATTACCCTCGAAAACTAAAACTTTTGACATAGGAAAAGAGCCTTTAATCACATTCTTTACCATTTACAATCATAAAATAGTCTAATATCTATATTTTTTCAACATATGTAGCTATTACCCTCGAAAACTAAAACTTTTGAAATAGGAAAAGAGCCTTTAATCACTTTCTTTACCATTTGCAATCATAAAATAGTCTAATATCTTCATTTTTTCAACATACGTAGCTATTACCCTCGAAAACTAAAACTTTTGAAATAGGAAAAGAGCCTTTAATCACATTCTTTACCCTTTGCAATCATAAAATTGTCTAATATCTTCATTTTTTCAACATACGTAGCTATTACCCTCGAAAAATAAAACTTTTGAAATAGTAAAAGAGCCTTTAATCACATTCTTAACCATTTGCAATCATAAAATAGTCTAATATCTTCATTTTTTCAACATACGTAGCTATTACCCCTCGAAAACTAAAACTTTTGACATAGGAAAAGAGCCTTTAATCACATTCTTTACCATTTGCAATCATAAAATAGTCTAATATCTTCATTTTTTCAACTTACGTACCTATTATCCTCGAAAATTAAAACTTTTGACATAGGGAAAGAGCCTTTAATCACATTCTTTACCATGTGCAATCATAAAATTGTCTAATATCTTCATTTTTTCCACAAACAAAGCTATTACCCTCGAAAACTAAAACTTTTGAAATAGGGAAAGAGCCTTTAATCATATTCTTTACCATTTGCAATCATAAAATAGTCCAATATCTTAATTTTTTCAACATACGTAGCTATTACCCTCGAAAACTAAAACTTTTGAAATAGGAAAAGAGCCTTTAATCACATTCTTTACCATTTGCAATCATAAAATAGTCTAATATCTTCATTTTTTCAACATACATAGCTATTACCCTCGAAAAATAAAACTTTTGAAATAGGAAAAGAGCCTTTAATCACATTCTTTACCATGTGCAATCATAAAATAGTCTAATATTTTCATTTTTTCAACATACGTAGCTATTACCCCTCGAAAATTAAAACTTTTGATATAGGAAAAGAGCCTTTAATCACATTCTTTACCATGTGCAATCATAAAATTGTCTAATATCTTCATTTTTCCAACATACGTAGCTATTACCCTCGAGAACTAAAGCTTTTGAAATAGGAAAAGAGCCTTTAATCACATTCTTTACCATTTGCAATCATAAAATAGGCTAATATCTTCATTTTTTCAACATACGTAGCTATTACCCTCGAAAACTAAAACTTTTGAAATAGGAAAAGAGCCTTTAATCACATTCTTTACCATATGCAATCATAAAATTGTCTAATATCTTCATTTTTTCCACAGACAAAGCTATTACCCTCGAAAACTAAAACTTTTGAAATAGGAAAAGAGCCTTTAATCACATTCTTTACCATGTGCAATCATAAAATTGTCTAATATATTCATTTTTTCAACATACGTAGCT